>NW_026651451.1:0-240888 GCF_028751815.1 Salvia miltiorrhiza | reverse complement strand
TGTTGGGGATATAGAACAGGGAGTTCAAGGACATTTTGAACTAGGTATGACCTTTGCAGGGGCAAAGGAGGTTAGAGATGCTCTTAACACTTATTCTGTGAATTTTGGCTATAAGCTTAAGTTCTAAAAGAATGAATCTAAGAGGTGAGGGTGAGGGTGGTTTGTATTGGTGACAGTACTTGTCCATTTCTTTTCTTGCATCAAAAGATGGGAATACAGAGGGTCTTATTGTTAAGACATTGGTGGCAGAGCACACATGTTGTAGGCAAAGACAAGTGCTTAGTGCTTCTCAGGCCTATCTTGCAAATTTTTTCAAAGATGCAATCTATAGAAATCCTAGGTTTACATCTAAGGATATACAGGGGCATGTGAAAGATCACCTAAAACTCCATGTCAGTCTTGGCAAATGCAAAAGAGCAAAGAGGACTATCCTCACTGCACTGCAGGGAAGCTATGTAGAGGAGTTCAAAAGCCTTGTTGGCTATATTGACAAGGTGAATGAGATCCAGGGAGCAAAGTGGAACTCCAACTATCCAAGGATGAGTTGTCTAATGGCAGGAGGGTGTTCAAGAGGATCTTTGTCATGCTTGATGCATGTAAGAAAATTGGCTAGGTGGGTGTAGGCCTTTGATCTCCCTGGATGGATGTCATTTTGAAAGGGGTTACTTCGGTTGCCTTCTCACAGCAGTTGGCAAAGATGGAAATGAAGGGATTGTTCCTATTGCTTGGGCAGTAGTGAACAAGGAGAATAAACAAAACTGGAATTGGTTCCTTAACTGGCTCAAGCATGAACTACAGCTTGGTGATGGATCAAGGGTGACTCTAATATCAGACATGCAAAAGGTTATGCACTGCTCCTATTCTTTTTGCATTTTCAGTGTTTTTTGATGGCATGATAGCATTAACATGTAAACAAACAGATAGTGTTTCCAGTATGCATTCTGCATTTTTTTGAGTGCAAATATGTATGATATGTACTCCAAAGATACTGCATTTCATTTCCAAAAAAGGGTGATCAAACAAATTACAATGGGCATTATGCTATTGCTAAATAGGCAAACACCAACCAAGAAGCAAGAAACAGAAATGAAACTAATCTAATTTTCTTCATCATTTTGTTTGAATCTTCCTTCATTTCTTGCACAACATCCCAAAGCATTCCAATTTCACACTCCATATCAATAGTTGCAGTTTTGGAGCTTTCATTCTTGGTCTTCATCAACTTCACATTCTCATTCTTCAAGTCATTGAACCTCCTTAGCTCTTTCAGTTATCGGTTCGTCAATCCAATCAAAATAGCCACAATTCTTCGACTGGGAAAAAGGAAAATTTCAAGCCAACAAATTCAAAAACAAAACAATAGAAAGTTATAAATATACCTTCCAATTCCTACATCCATAGAATCTCCGACCCGGATTCTCCTCCGTCCATGAGGTCATTATCGAAGCCTTCAACCTTTTACCTTCAAATTCGCAAGTACAAAACTTTGGATTGTCTGAACCCTCAAACTGCCGGCGACTACGCCACGAGCTCGACCCAGATGCTGAGCCGGAATTGAAACTCATGTCTCCACTCGAAAGATGATAACAAACGAAAACCCTACGCTAATTTGCAGAAACAACGAAAGAAGCTCTCAATTTTTTCGCCCCTGTTCGCGGTTTAGGGTTCTTGTGATTTGGAAATTTCCCAATTAAAAGGGGAATTTGAGCTTGCATATAAGGTGGGGCCCACCGCCGATTAAAAAAAGAAAAAGAAAAAAAAGACGGACGACGTTTACCAGCCGTTAGGGCTAGGGGCCCAATTATTCGATTTTTTGGACTACAGGGGTTTATTTGGCCCAACTTAGACTATAGGGAGCCCAACGTGAAAAGGGCCACTATGATAGGGGCCTATTTGATACTTAACCCTATATTATATAGACAAGAAGTGTTTTTAATATTGAAATATACGAACAATGTGTCAAACATATCTTAAAATGGAATGTAATATACTCTTTGTAAATGTCAAATAAATTAATTATTATATAACAAATAAAGCAGTATATACAATTACAAGTGTATCAACATTATTTGTAAGGGTATGTTCTCTTTGACTCATAAATTTATCATGAGAAGATGCCGTAAATAAAAGAGGTGTTTAAAGGAAAAAAATTTGTTAGCTTTTGTTTTGCTATATATATATATATATATATATTATATATATATATAGGGTGTGGTTCTAGAGAGAACTACATTATTTGTAGAGACGGGAGAACCATCAAATCTAATGCATCCACTGTAAAAATTAATGCATTCGCGACTGTTAAAATTAATGCATTAAAAATTTTTTTAAAAAAATGCTCCCTTCAGGATTCGAACCTAGGATCTGCATTCATCCAACAAGATGATGCATCCACCGTAGATCTTGATGATCGAATGGCTGAAAATGGTTCTCCGGTCTTCTTTTATTTATGGTTCTTTCTTGAACCTCTCTCTCTCTCTATATATATATATAGGGTGCGATTATAGTGAGAACCACACTTGTTG
The DNA here is from genome assembly GCF_028751815.1 of Salvia miltiorrhiza. Taxonomy (NCBI): domain Eukaryota; kingdom Viridiplantae; phylum Streptophyta; class Magnoliopsida; order Lamiales; family Lamiaceae; genus Salvia; species Salvia miltiorrhiza. The sequence continues at coordinate 238,363 of NW_026651451.1, read as the reverse complement.
TGAGAACATAAGAACCATTAAAATCAATGCATCTATATAAATTAATGCATTCGCTATTGTTCGCTATTATTTTCACCACGCCGCAAGTATACGGTGTATTTGCAACATAGGGAAGCAAGGTCGTATTCCACAAGGATTAGTAGTCAAATTCTAGTGATTACCTTAAGTCATTATGCTAGAGCTATTTAGACTAAACAAGGAGGTGAGTGGTTTGATTAACTAACAAATTCAAAGACAAAATAAGAACAATCAAATAAAGTGGATTAATTAAGTGATGAAGGTGGTTTAGGGATTAGGCAACGGATGGATTAGCAATGGACTTCAATTAGCTCAATATTAGTTTGATATTCCTATTTATCTAGAGTGATCTCCCCACTAGTTCTAGCCCCCTCCCGGACGACTAAAACTGTAGATTACGGGTCATAGTTGCCGTCCCGTCAACTTCTAACCTAGTAACTCCCAAGAGCACAAATGATCGGTAAACTCTCACCCAACTCTCAACCTCCCGGTTATTGAGTCAATATGTTTCAAGCTCCTAATCTATTATGATTATCCTCTCCCGATTCAAATCACAAATTAGAAATGCATAGAAAGTGGCCAACAATCCATACAAGAATTAAAGCTAGGGCTTGAAAAGATAATAACAAGGAAATAATCAATACATATATTAAGCATAATAATCAATCCATCACATCATCCATGAGCCTAATCCCCAAACCAATGGGGGATTTTATCCAAACATGTTCACAAACAACAAACCAAAATCAAAGAAATACATAAATGAAAGAGAGAGTAAGAAGTGACAAATCCTATTAATGAGCTTCTTCAATCTTCTCTCCTCTTCAATGCCTTCAATCTTGGTAAAAAGATGTGGTAATGGAGGCTAGGGTTTGGTGTGAATGAATTGGGGAAGATGGAAATGGGTGAGTATGAGGTTGGGGAAGATGAATAATGTGAGGAAAAGGGGGAGAAAGGGGTTTAAGGGCTGAAAAACGCGACTCCGCTCTTTTCCCGCGGTCATGGCCCGCGCCCGTGGTGCTCAAACGTGGGCAAAACTCAGGGAACCCCGCGGTCCCGCCCCGCGGCCGCGGGTGGTGACCGCGGTACACCCCTGGAATTGGGAACAGCTGACCCGCGGGTCCCACCCCGCGGCCGCGGGTGGTGACCGCGGGGTACTGGGCGTTTTGCACAGTCCGCTCGTTTTGCTCCGTTCTCCCTCGTCCGGACTCGGATTTGGTCGCCGTTTGCGCTCACGGATTCCTCTCGAGACGTACTTCAATCTCATATCTTCAAAATGCTCCAATTAATCCTTTATTTTTCCTGAAATTACTCCAAAACTACACCAAGATATCAAATCTTCATAAAACTAAATATTCGGGCACAAACAAGCATTCACAAGCAAAACATGAAGGGAAATGACAACAAAACATGTGGAATTGAGGTATGAAAACCATGTTTGTCAACCCCCCAAACTTAAAGTGTTGTTTGTCCCCAAACGACGAAGAGAAGAGAAATAAAAGTAAACAAACATGTGAGCATGAATTGGTGTCATTTCAAGGGCTTCAACAATTTTATAAAAAATCTTTCAAAAGTGCATCACAAGTAGAAATGCATTCCAAGAAGTCACAAGTGATAATGAGTTCAATATTATAACCTCCAAGCTTGAATCCTAACAAAGTGGATGTTCAATGACGCACTCAACTCTCAAGTGTTTAGAATGGACGTGTTTGCACTCAAATTGAAACAAGTATGCAATCTACCATAAGCTTGCCATTTATCCTAACTCTCTATACTTCAATGTGTTACAAATAAAGATCAAAAAGGGCTTCTATTTAGGTTGCAATGAGAGCTCTTTGGTGAGGTGAGGTGTTTATAGGCAAAGTGACTCATATCCCATACAATTCCCAAATTGAATATGTCATATTCACCATTGTTCTTTTCTAATCAATCAACCAATATCCCCACTTTTCTTCCTTTTCACCCTATGAATACTTATCAAGACCATGATTCAAAAGGCAAATCACTCCCCTTTGTACTATTTTATTCACATGTCTCTTCATTTTTCTTTCTTTTTCTTTTTGAGCTTATAGGAGACTAGTGATTTTCACTCAATCGAAGTTTGACAAGCAATTTCAATCATTTTCCAACCATTTTCATCAAAGCAACCACTAACACTCTAAGTTCTACCCCTTTATCATTGGTTCATTAAAAGAAAGGCTACAAGGCACGAAAGGGGTAAACTAGGATCAAATGAGAATTTGGACACAATTTGAGTTAAGTGGCTAACAAAGATGGCCTTAAATCACTTCAATATTAACAACACATCTACTTTTATTTTCAAGAAAGGACTCATGGCAAGTTCTAGAGATCAACACACATGCTCAAATGATTTACACTCAAGAACAAAATGAGATTGTAAATGTATGACAATCAAAGGCTCAATTCTTACAAGCTCATTTTCAAGTTCTTGGAGGCAAAACATTTAACTCACTTGTCACAAGTTCAAACTTTTCATGCATAATCCACAAGTGATACACACAATTTTTCCAAGAAACGATTCATATCATAAGCCCAATGACATTCAATCAACATCACAAAGTTTGATACAATTATCCCAAGCAAAACAAAAACAAAAATATCAACCCAACTAACTCTCAAGCTTTCATTTATTCAACAATAACAAAAACAAGACAACAATACTAAAACAAACAAAAACAAGTAAAGCTTAAGATAGATGAGACAACTAATCCATCTCTCCCCTCCCCCCAAACTTATTTCACACAAAGTGAAAATGAGTTTGGAAGAAAAGAGAAGGAGAAGTTGTCTCGGACTCACAAAAAAAACTAACATATAAAAAAAAAAATAAAAATAAATAAACCATACAAAAATTAAAGGGTACCTTGTTGGGGTGCCTCCCAACTAGCGCTTAGTTTAACGTCATGAGCTAGACGTCTCCATGATGGTGTTATGGCTCGGGGGTGGTTCCAACGAACACTTCAACTTTTGGTTTCAAAGGCAAAAATGCCTTGATTCTTTCCTTCTCAACCACAAAGGTTCTTTCATCCTTCTTTCTCAATTCAATTGCTCCATTGTTGAAAACCTTGTTGATTTTGAAAGGACCCGTCCATTTTGATCTTGGCTTTTCCGGAGGTAGTGATTGACGAAAGGTGAGGAGAAGGACTTCATCATCGGGTGCAAACTCCCGTTTTTGCATCATCTCGTCATTAGCACTTGTTATCCTCTCCTTGTAGAGGCTTGACTTCTCAAATGCGTGATACTCATCTAACTCTTTGAGTTGGAGTACACGGTCTTGCCCCATTGGATGTATCTCATTCTCACCAAAGAATGCATACTTCAAGTGTGTGGGGAGAAGCTTCAACTCCAAGCCTTGGGCTTCCTCCTCTTTCCTTTCTCCCTTCAATTTTTCTTTCATGTTGATGCAAGGTTCAATCACTTGCATCAATTTGCATTCCTCCACTCTCATTCTTTCTTCCCCATCTTTGTGCTTGGGAGCTTTGTGGATTGAGAAGGTAACACTCTCATCATTCACTCTCAATGTGAGCTTGCCCTTTGCAACATCAATTAGGGCCCTCCCCGTCGCCAAGAATGGACGTCCAAGGATGAAAGGTACATCCTTGTCCTCAACCATATCCAACACCACAAAATCCACCGGAAAAATGAATTTGTCAACCTTCACCAAGACATCCTCCACTATCCCTTTTGGATATGAAACGGAACGGTCCGCCATTTGCAAAGCAATCGTGGTTGGCTTAATGGTTCCTATTTCAAGCTTGTTGAAGATGGAGAGAGGCATCAAATTTATGCTTGCTCCCAAATCACACAAGGCCTTTCCAAAACGACCATTTCCAACATCACATGGGATAGTAAAGCTCCCGGGATCCTTGATCTTGATGGGTAGCTTCTTTTGAAGAATGGCACAACATTCTTCGGTGAGGTTGACCGTCTCAAATTCTTCTAATTTCTTCTTCTTGGATAGAACTTCCTTGAGAAATTTTGCATACTTGGGCATTTGTTGCAAAGCTTCAACAAGGGGGATGTTGATGTGTACCTTCCGAAAGATCTCAAGGAATTTAGAGAACTCACTCTCCACATTTTTCTTTTGAAGTCTTTGAGGGAATGGAATTGGTGGGCAATAAGGTGGTGGTGCCTTGTACACATCTTTCTCCTTCTCCTTATCGCCTTGCATTTTTGAGGAAATGTTCTCATCATTGTTCTTGACTTCCGGAGGTATCTTGGACTCTTCAAGTATCTTCCCACTTCTTATAGTGATAGCCTTGCAATGTTCTTTTGGATTCACAACGGTGTTACTCGGAAATTGCCCCTTTTGATGTTGGTTGCTTAAGGATTCAGCAATTTGTCCCACTTTCATCTCAAGCATTTTCAATTGGGTTGCTTGAGCCTCTAACCTTTCGTCGGTTCTTGTCATGTGGGCTTGAGTGGCCGTCATGAATTTCATTAAGATCTCTTCAAGGTTGAGCTTCTTCTCTTCCTTGATCATGCCATCACTCACCGCAAATCCGGGCGGTGGTTGCAAGAAGTTATTGGGATTACCATAGGCAAGATTTGGGTGGCGATTTGTTTGAAATCCTTGATTGTATTGCCCTTGCCCTTGGCCTTGATAACCACCTTGATGTGAAGGCCGGAAATTCCCTTGGCCTCGGTTGTTGTTGTTGTTGATGTAGTTCACATCCTCGAAGCTAGTTTGTTCTTCAACCACGGGCTCTACCCTTGATATTGACATAGCATCAATCTTGTTATTCATGGCGGTCAATTGAGCTGTCAAAAGAGCTATCGGATCCGAGCTTGTTGTAGCCGCCACCTTCTTCAAAATAGTCCTCTCCCCCGGAAATTGGTAGCTATTGGCGGCCAAGTTCTCTATGATGTGGGTGGCCTCCTCGTGGCTCTTCTCCAACAATGCTCCATTGGCCGATGCATTCATGTCTCTTTGCATCTCACCACTACACCCGGTATAGAATGAGCAAATAATGGTGTTTTGATCCAAACCATGGTTGGGACACTTCCTTATCATCTCTTTGAATCTCTCCCAAGCTTCATAGAAGGTCTCTCCATCGAATTGATGAAATTGGACAATGTCCTTCTTCATCTTCATTGTCTTACTTGGAGGGAAGAACTTGATAAGGAACCTTTGAGCCATTTTCTCCCATGTAGTGATGGAACCAATCTCTAAAGATTGATACCATGTCTTGGCCATGCCCCTTAGTGAGAAGGGAAAGAGTCGGAGTCGAATGGCATCCTCCGGAACTCCATTTATCTTGATAGTATCGCATATCTCCAAGAAATTGCCGAGATGTCCATTCGGGTCATCTTGAGAAAGACCGGCGAATTGATTTTGTTGCACCATGTTGATGAGGGCCGGCTTGAGCTCAAAATTATTGGCATTGATTCTCGTGGCATGCACTCCCACTTGTTGGACCACGGGTTGGAACATATTGCTAATAGGTGGTGGTGGTGGTGCATTCCTTTGAGCCTCTTGCTCATTGATTTGCCCTTGCATGTCCTCCAATTGCCTTTGGAGTTGACGGATTAAATCGAAATTTTCCGCCATAGCTTCCTCCAACTCTCTATCTCTTCTTGTTCTTGCTTTGTTGTGTCGGCAAAAAGCTTCAACCTCAAGGTCTATAGGTATAAGAGGTGCACCTTTAGACCTTGTATTCATACACTACCTATCAACCAACAAGAACAAAGAGTCAAATCACAATCTTAAAATAGAAAACAAAAATTAAAGCAAGTAAAATGTCTAAAGTAGTTAAGCACAATGAAGCAAAATATCACAAGCAAAGAAACTAAACTAATCCCCGGCAACGGCGCCAAAAACTTGTTCGCTATTATTTTCACCACGCCGCAAGTATACGGTGTAGTTGCAACATAGGGAAGCAAGGTCGTATTCCACAAGGATTAGTAGTCAAATTCTAGTGATTACCTTAAGTCATTATGCTAGAGCTATTTAGACTAAACAAGGAGGTGAGTGGTTTGATTAACTAACAAATTCAAAGACAAAATAAGAACAATCAAATAAAGTGGATTAATTAAGTGATGAAGGTGGTTTAGGGATTAGGCAACGATGGATTAGCAATGGACTTCAATTAGCTCAATATTAGTTTTGATATTCCTATTTATCTAGAGTGATCTCCCCACTAGTTCTAGCCCCCTCCCGGACGACTAAAACTGTAGATTACGGGTCATAGTTGCCGTCCCCGGTCAACTTCTAACCTATAACTCCCAAGAGCACAAATGATCGGTAAACTCTCACCCAACTCTCAACCTCCCGGTTTATTGAGTCAATATGTTTCAAGCTCCTAATCTATTATGATTATCCTCTCCCGATTCAAATCACAAATTAGAAATGCATAGAAAGTGGCCAACAATCCATACAAGAATTAAAGCTATGGCTTGAAAAGATAATAACAAGGAAATAATCAATACATATATTAAGCATAATAATCAATCCATCACATCATCCATGAGCCTAATCCCCAAACCAATGGGGGATTTTATCCAAACATGTTCACAAACAACAAACCAAAATCAAAGAAATACATAAATGAAAGAGAGAGTAAGAAGTGACAAATCCTATTAATGAGCTTTCTTCAATCTTCTCTCCTCTTCAATGCCTTCAATCTTGGTAAAAAGATGTGGTAATGGAGGCTAGGGTTTGGTGTGAATGAATTGGGGAAGATGGAAATGGGTGAGTATGAGGTTGGGGAAGATGAATAATGTGAGGAAAAGGGGGAAGAAAGGGGTTTACGGGCTGAAAAACGCGACTCCGCTCTTTTCCCGCGGTCATGGCCCGCGCCCGTGGTGCTCAAACGTGGGCAAAACTCAGGGAACCCGCGGTCCCGCCCCGCGGCCGCGGGTGGTGACCGCGGTACACCCCTGGAATTGGGAACAGCTGACCCGCGGTCCCACCCCGCGGCCGCGGGTGGTGACCGCGGGGTACTGGGCGTTTTGCACAGTCCGCTCGTTTTGCTCCGTTCTCCCCTCGTCCGGACTCGGATTTGGTCGCCGTTTGCGCTCACGGATTCCTCTCGAGACGTACTTCAATCTCATATCTTCAAAATGCTCCAATTAATCCTTTATTTTTCCTGAAATACTCCAAACTACACCAAGATATCAAATCTTCATAAAACTAATATTCGGGCACAAACAAGCATTCACAAGCAAAACATGAAGGGAAATGACAACAAAACATGTGGAATTGAGGTATGAAAACCATGTTTGTCAGCTATTAAATTAATGCATCAGAAAATAATAAATTTTTTTGCTCCCTTCAGGATTCGAACCCAGGATCTGCATGACTGCATTCATCCACCAAGATGATGCATCCACCGTAAATCTTGATGATCGAATGGCTTAAAATGGTTCTCTGTTCTAATTTTATTAGTGGTTCTTATTTGAACCTCTCCCTATATATATATATAAATTTTTTGAGAATACGATGATAAATTTATAATTTTTTTTTTAAATTATAAGATATATCTGAATACAATCAATTATGCAACCCGCATGTGACACCAAATCTAATTAAAATTTATATGTATATTTGTGCGAAAAAACTATGAATATAAATAAATTTTAATGAGAAAATCATGAAATAAATTTTTATTTTAAAATACTTTACTCAAAATAACATCTTTAGGTAAAGCTAAATATAAATTATTTGATTCGCCATTCGACCTTCCACGCGCCTCCGACCTTGGAAACCTGGAAATGTTAAATATGAGATGAGCATACAGAGTACACTCAGTGTGGGAACATGCAATCATTGTCCACGTTAATAAAATGGTAACACATATGATCCAATATGATCCACTGTAACATTCATAACTGTAAGTCGCACGGTGGCATACCAAGGACCTTTCCGTCCTGGACCAATTATGCTGGCCCCTGACGACTAGTTGCAACCATAACTTTAACATGTATAATCGCATTGTGGTATACCAAGGACTTTTACCGTCATGGACCAATTATGCTGGCCCCTAGCAATATTTAATTTAACTCACATATTGTAAACACATAATATTAAAATGAACAATAATTAATCACAACATGCATTTAAATAAATCTCACACATTTAAATAAATCTCACACCTGAAACTTGAACTTGAAGGTTAACTTGAGAATTTCAATCGAAAGTTACGTCCTAGTCGCGCCACACCTAATTATATAGAATAGAACAATAGTTTATTAAGAATAATATAAAACTTAAATATAATTATTATATAATATATGATTTTAAAAAATATTTATATATACATACGTATGTGCGCGAAATTATATAATATGTGTATAAAATCTGTAACTACTTATCTTAATACAATCAGTTTGAATTGTTGTTGCAATTTATTTAATTAATTAAAATTTCAAACCCAAATCTATTTATACTTGTTTTTGAATCTGATGAATCATCTATCCTAGGTCGCTCTTTTTTTTTTTAGGCATGATGAATCATTCAAAAATTTGATTACTTGCCCTTTAAAAATAAATCCAGATGATAGATGATTAATCGAATTGATTTCTCGCCTTTTTCGAGCAAAAACAATTTTTTAATTCTTTAAAATTTAGTGGATTTATGTGTTTTTTACGTGATTTGACTGATTGTGACTAAAGAAGTTGGTATCTTTCATGTTAATTTCTTCCACTAGATTTTGTTTTTGCATGAATCTTAGTCCAACTCCAAGTCAGCCAAACTCTCTTTTCACCCAATAAAAGATAAGGTTTCACATTAAATTCATGGATTTAGGAAGTACGATTGCTGTCTCCAATTTAATTCGGTAGATATTGGAAATTGATTCGATAAAGAAATTACTCATCGTCCACAATTTAAAGCCCTACTTGCTCTTAATTTTTGTTCACAAACTAAAGCCCTACTCTATTTTGTATACTATTTTACTCTTCTTTTTTTTCCTATATTTACTTACCCTTTGCCACTAATAAACCCCACCTTAGACACCTTTATCATTTTTATCTTCTATATTTACTATGCACTTTAGTGATAATGGACTCACTCACAACACCTTTATCACTTTAGTCAACTATCATTATTACTTTAGTCAACTACCCTTATATTTCATCCACATCACCTTTTTTAGCTTTCTTAGTCTCCGTGCTCACATCAAAGTGGGGCTTTAAATTGTGGACGGAGGGAAGTAGAATATATGGAGTTTCCAATTTAAAATCAATTTTTAAATTAATTTCAAAACTGGGTGGGTAATTTTGTAATTATAATAAAATTGAAGGTTTATGTTTAAACTATATATTTTTCTTTTTATTTTCATTTTTCTTAACTTCTTATTTGTTGTTACATTTCTTTCCAAAATTATGAAATTCGATTAATTATAAAATATTTAATATGTATATCAAATTAAAGATCACGATAAAAGCTTTAATACGATATATTTTATGAAAATATTTGATTTAAAATTTAACAATTAAATTCGTTTAAATATTAAAGTTCTATAAATTTATCTCTCCTCTCTCATCTTTTTTGAATAAATAAAATTTTAATTCTTTTTAATTAGTATTTTATTTTTAATTTTTAAACTTATTTTTACTTTTTGTTTTTCATAATATCAAATTTTTAATTGTGAATTCTTTTTTATTTTTTAATATTCAATTCAAAATATTCAATTAAAATTAATTTTTTTATTATATATATAAGTATAATAATTGAATTAGTATTAATTTTATATAAATATAAAATTAAAAATATTTTTCCGTGCATTGCACGGGATGCAAATATTAGTAAACTTATAAACAAGGGGTTGAATGTCACATTTCCCAATGCGTTTGTTAACAACAACATGCCGACTCAAAATATGAATATGATGCTGCTTAATGTCGATTTGAGTCCATTTTCATGCAATTATTTTTAAATTTAATTATTTATTACTATATATGGGTGTATTTTAGTGAGATTGCTATTTTTCGTGAGATCATAAGTAAAATGAATAAGACAATATTTAGTGTTGAATGAGACAATATTAAAAAAATTAGTAAAATTTTCGCACTCTCCAAGATTCGAACCCTGATAAAAAATTTCGCCCTCCAGTATATATGTATGTGGTGAAATTTTAGATTGATTTGTACGTGTTGATTTAATGTATCTTACGGTTGATATTTTATTTGAAGGCAGAAAAATTTTTATGGGATTCGAATTTGAGAGGGAGTCGAAATTTTACTAATTTTTTTAATATCGTTATTTAACACTACATACTTCAGTATTCATCACTATATACTAGCTTATTCATTAGTCTCACAAAAAATATCAATCTCACTAAAATCAACTCCTATATATATAAACACACACACACAGAGAGAAGGAGAGATAAAGAGAGAGAGAGAGAGATAAAGAGAGATAAAGGGACTAAAATAAAATATTTTTTTAGCATATAATATAGAATTCAACAACATCATTTGAATTTAATTTATAGGATCTGATGGCTATCATTAATCCTAAAATTAAACTACAAAATAGATGACACTTTATAGTAGGATATGATTAAGGCCGATAAATCGGTTCAATTATCCAGTTAAAACTGTAACCGAACCGAAAATCGGTTAATCAATTAATCGATAACCGATTTTTACTGATTCGGTTTTGATTATCGATTATAGTATTTTCCGTTAATCGGTTAATCAGTTTAACCGATCGATTAATCGATTTAACACTATTAATTAATTTATTTATATTTTATTATATTAGAACTTAGAAAATAATCAAAATACCCAAAATCCCAAATTACTGTCTAGGGCAGATTTCAATTTTATTCACCGCAAATTCACAGCCTCCTGCCTCCCTCGCGTCGCGCCCCTCCCATATCGTCGCTATCGGCGACCGACGCCTCTTCCCACCGACCACCGGGGCGCTGCCTCTCCCCCCCCGTGCTCAGCCAGTAGAGCCTGCTGACCGCATTCATCTCTCCCAGCACCGCAAGCACGCTGCACGCACCTCGCAGGACCAGCTCTGCCCTGCGCTGCACCGGCGTCGCGCCTGACCCCGCCCTCACTCACAGACGCAGTATATTCTCGGACTTAGGTAGGTAGAATGAGATCTGCCATTGTTTAGTTGCCTGTAGCAGTTGTCGACTAAATTACTTGGTATGCTCTCTTAAATAAGTTTCGATGCAAGTTTGGATGAGACTTTTTTTTTTTCATCTTTAGCTTTTTGTTGGTTACCTGTAAGGATGTCAATCGGGCCAATCCACTCGGTTTCGGGCCAGCCCATTCGGTCTCGGGTTATTTTAGGTTCGGACTAGTCGATTTTTTTATTTTTCGGGCTAAAGTTTTTTGACCCTAACCCTAACCCACTCGGTTTCGGGCTAGCCCGTTCGGGCCCGCAAGTTTATGATTTTTTTATATGTTTTTTTTATAGATAATCATATTTTTGTAATAAAAATATGTCGTGTTTTTTAAATCGAGATTTTTTCACCTTATTTTAAATACAAAAATTAGTATATATATATATATATTTTTTTATCAAGAAAAAGGGAGTTTTATTAAAAGAAAAATAGCAAGGCACCAGAAGTACCCGAAAGGGGGATACATGCACGCCCCAAAGCCATGCAAAAGGAGAAAAAAAACTGAGAAAAGCAGTCACCCTAAGTGAAGATCAGGTTCAAGAGCTTTCTTGTAGCTAGATATTTTTCATCCAAGATTTGAAGTCCGAAGAAGGAACCTCTGTTTAACAGACATGCTTCCAACACCAAAGTCTTGTTTAATCTCAGCAACTAGCTTTCCTTTGTTCCACAAAAATTAGTATTATTTTAACGTAAGTTTACATAATATCTAAGTTTAACTTCGTTTTCGATAAAAATTGTATATAAATTTAACATAAATGACTATCTTTCTTTGACTTTTATATCATAAATGTTTGTTATTAATTGTTGAAAAAAATCAAAATATATTTTACAAGTATCAAAATGTTATTATTGAATTAAAAAGTAAAGTATTAAAGTTTGAAAACTAATTATTAAGAAACTGTTCGGTTAATAGGGCCAACCCACTCGGTTTTTCGGGCCAACCCTATTGGGCTCGGGCTATTTTCGGTTCGGTCCATTCGGGCTAAATTTTTTCCGGGCTAAAAATTTTCTACCCTAACCCTCTTTTTTTATCGATCTATTCGGGTCGACCCGTCGGTTTCGGACTTTTTTGACATCCTTAGTTACCTGCTATCAATTGTTTTTGGGTGTTTGCTCCTGATTTGTGTAGGTGGCTCGTTGGTTACCTATAGGTTATAAATAATTTTTTTGGGGTGTTTGCTCCTGATTTAATGGAGTGGATAAACATAAGTCATGTGTTGGTGGAGTGGATATGACCTCACCCTTTTTTTCATAGGGCAAGAGTTCGAATCCTATTGCTCACATCTCAAAAAAATTGAATTTTTTTGAATTTGATAATCTGCCTATTAACCGGATTTCTGAGTGCATTAGATATCTGTCTGATTAATCGGTTAATCAGTTAACCAGACCGAAAATTGATTCGGTTTTCACTTTTCAGTTATTACTTTGGCTCTTAATCGGTACCGTAAATCGATTCGATTATAACCGAACTGAATTGATTACCAGTCCTAGATATGATTATCATTTCAACATTTAAACAAATCGTGATTCCTCATTTATGGTGATTCCTCATTTTGGATACTTAAATCGAGTAGGCCTCAACATAAACGAGATAAATCTAAAAATCTTGTTTTATGAGAAAAAAGAAAAAACTTGAATTTGGTCATGTTCATACAAATACAACTAGTATTTTGCCCGTGCGATGCACGGGTATTATATTTTTTTAGATATTATAATTTTTATTTTTTCTTTAAAAAAAATTATTATATTTTTATTTTATATTAGTATTAAATTATATATTATATAAAAATAATGTGATTGTGATGAGTTAATATTATTTTTTGAAGTGGTATAAATTTAGGAATATATCTTTGTAAGTGACATGAAATCACCAATCATATACTATATCAATAGTTTGAAGTGAAATTGTCTAAAAAAAGTTTAAAGTGAAATTAACTAAACGATGAGTTGCGATCATATTTATTGAGCTTCACTATTATGTACACAACATTTATTTTATACACTTGTTTTAAAATTTAATAATAATTATGCAAACGATAATTTATTATTGAAATCCATAAAATTAAACATATTTTGTTGTTGATTTTATCATAGCCATTAAAAATAATGTATTTACAATTTTTTCAATGAACACATGATCTGCTTTTATATATAAATGTATCTTTCTGATTAGACGGTTGCACTCGCGTTCAAACTCTGACCCCGCGCTCAAATACAAACCCGCTTCCTGATTCGATCCTTGTAAATGACACTATTCAGTTATACAAATGACACTGTCTGTAATTGACTCTATTCTGTTATACAAATGACACCACGTATAATTGACATTATAATATTGTAAATGACACTTCCTGTCATTGACATCATAAAATTGTAAATGACACTATAATGTTTCAAAATGTTATAGTGTAATTTGTATAACTGAATAATGTCAATTATAGGCAGTGACATTTATATAACTAAATAGTGTCATTTACATGATTTAAATCAAAATGCAGGTTAAGGTCTGAGTGCGGGTATAACCCGATTCTACAGTGCACCCAATAACATCTAAGTTTTTGTGTTCTGTTTAATTGTTTACCTATTTTTATAAACGAAAAATTAGTGTTGCTGATTAATTAAGGTTAAAATTAATGCTACACTTTGGGCGGGAAAATAGTATAGGCATATTGGTTCCACTTTTATATATATATAGATTAATCAATTTACACAATTATATTCTTTAAACAAAATAATCAGCAACACTAATTTTTCGTTTATAAAAATAGGGTAAACAATTAAACAGAACACAAAAACTTAGGTGCTATTGGGTGCACTGTAGAATCGGGTTATACCCGCACTCAGACCTTAACCTGCATTTTGATTTAAATCATGTAAATGACACTATTTAGTTATATAAATGTCACTGCCTATAATTGACATTATTCAGTTATACAAATTACACTATAACATTTTGAAACATTATAGTGTCATTTACAATTTTATGATGTCAATGACAGGAAGTGTCATTTATAATATTATAATGTCAATTATACGTGGTGTCATTTGTATAACAGAATAGAGTCAATTACAGACAATGTCATTTGTATAACTGAATAGTGTCATTTACAAGGTTCGAATCAGGAAGCGGGTTTGTATTTGAGCGCGGGGTCAGAGTTTGAACGCGGAGTGCAACCGTCTAATCAGAAAGCTACATTTATATATAAAAGCAGATCATGTGTTCATTGAAAAAATTGTAAATACATTATTTTTAATGGCTATGATAAAATCAACAACAAAATATGTTTAATTTTATGGATTTCAATAATAAATTATCGTTTGCATAATTATTATTAAATTTTAAAACAAGTGTATAAATAAATGTTGTGTACATAATAGTGAAGCTCAATAAATATGATCGCAACTCATCGTTTAGTTAATTTCACTTTAAACTTTTTTTAGACAATTTCACTTCAAACTATTGATATAGTATATGATTGGTGATTTCATGTCACTTACAAAGATATATTCCTAAATTTATACCACTTCAAAAAATAATATTAACTCATCACAATCACATTATTTTTATATAATATATAATTTAATACTAATATAAAATAAAAAATATAATAATTTTTTTTAAAGAAAAAATAAAATTATAATATCTAAAAAAATATAATACCCGTGCATCGCACGGGCAAAATACTAGTTAAGGTTAAAATTAATGCTACACTTTGGGCGGGAAAATAGTATAGGCATATTGGTTCCACTTTTATATATATATAGATATAGATATAGATTCATTCTCATTCCTAAAATCGAAATCTAAATAATTAAAAAAAAAAAACCTTTTTATTTTGAATCACATGTCTCTTGTTTCGGCGGTTTGTTAGGCCTCAATTTTTCCGCCACCAATTTCAATTATTTTCTTTTACCAGTATTTCGCCTAAAATCTCTCTAGTCAAGCCAACGATACCTTCCAGGAACCGAGGAAATAGGAGGAAAATTAGAAATTCAATTTGTCATAAACAATTCCATTTTTGGAAGACCAATTCAAATTGGGTTTTTTATCTTTTCAAGAAAAGCCTCTTCATTCTCATCCCTTTCTTATAATTTGGAGGCTTTTCTTGATCTAGATTCTAGAGACTCAAATTTAGCTGGAGATTAGGATTTGTTTTTTTGTTTGAGAAAAAAAAGATTCGTTTTTGATTGAAACCCTATTGTGATTTGATGGCGGTTGTGTTTGAATCGTGAAGGGCGTCGATCGTTTCTCTGAATCTTGCTGTGAAATTTTGATGAATCTTGATTTTAGCGAAGAAGACTGGCTTGTGAACATAGATTTTGTTCCCAGGCCTTTGATTCTGCCTGTTGGGAATAAATCGTTTTGCTTCTCTATTCCAAGAGATAGATGGGATAAGGAGTTCTATAAATTGAAGGGTGGATAAATAATTTGTTCTTTGTTTTTTTCGATTTTGGTTGAAAATTGGGTGAAAAAGATTGGATCTTTGGGATTGAATTGTTGAAATTAGATTTCGAAGATGATGAATTCATCACAGGGTTCTACTCTGTCATCAAATGTGACTGGATTTGCAGGAGCAGCCTCTGCTCACAGGGAGGCTCACAGAGAGGCCAAATATATAGATACAGTTCCTGTGTATGTAAAGGAGCTGATTGCTGGTGGTGCAGCTGGTGGATTTGCTAAGACGGCCGTTGCCCCGTTGGAACGAACTAAGATACTTCTGCAGGTTGTTATTTGTTTGTTGATGCTGCTTTATGTGATGGAAAGTAGTTGATTGAATGTTTGTTTTGTGCATATTGAGTTGTGATTTCACGATTTAGCCAAGAGGTCTTTTCATTTGTGTTGTTGGATTTTGTTAATTTGTTTGTTTGTATGGTTGGGATCGAGTCTCTTGTGACCGCATTAAGTATTTTTGCCATTCTTAGAGAAATCAAAGGGTTGAAGGTTCATGTTGTTCTGTTTGTATGGTTGGGATCAATCTCGTGCGATTGCGTTAGGTAATTTTCTCCCATTCTTAGAGAGCTCAAAGGATTGAATGATCATGCCAATGAAAAGTTGTTGATGCAACATTGCCTTGTGATGTGTGTGACATCGTTTCATGTGCGTATAATCCCGAATCGTGGTGGTGAATTGAAACTTTTGTAGGGTTGAGAGCAAGTGTCATATGGTTGCATTATATACAAGTGTCGTTCTTAGAGGGTCTGAAGGATTGAATTGTTAATGTCTGCTTGTTAAAATTGAGCATTTGGGATTATCCTATAATTCAAGGATTCTTGACTGTACTTATAGTGCTCGAAATCGTGGTTGCTCCCCTTTTGGTTGATCGTTTCTTGCTTGTAGTCACTCAGTGGCACCATCTTCGTGACTCCCTCGTCCTTTTCTTGTCTTCTGGCCACTAGGTCTACTAATCTTGTTAATTATTTCGGAACATAAACTAGTCACGTTTGTCTGAAGCATTTATGCCCGAATACTTTCTCTTGTAAATAGAGAGAAAGCTTAAATATCTAATACTATTATGTAAAGAAAAAATAAGGGAAGCTTCACTACGATACCTGAATTGTGGCAATATTTTTGAACTTGGTTTGACTAATGTACAACGTCTCTTATTGTTTAATTTGACTGTTTTTCTAGATAGAGTTTATTGAATTATTAGATGAAGCTACATCTATTTTAGCTTCAGATTCAAATTGGAAATGTTGCTTGGATTATTATGCGTTTCTGATTTTGTTACTCGTTGCTTTTCTAGACTAGAACGCAAGGTTTTCAGTCTCTAGGGGTTTACCCCTCTTTGAAGAAGCTACTGAAGCATGAAGGTGTAGCAGGATTTTACAAGTAAGCTTCAAACCATTCATTTCGAGTCATTATCTATTTATCATCACCCAGATTGCCCGGTTGGCTTATTCTTCTTTGTTATTTTTCTATTTTTTCTGCGATCCAGAGGGAATGGAGCAAGTGTACTTCGGATTGTACCCTATGCAGCATTACATTTCATGGCCTACGAGCAGTACCGTTCACGAATCTTGGATAACTACTCGGCTTTGGGAACGGGTCCCGTTGTGGATCTCTTAGCCGGCTCGGCTGCTGGTGGTACTGCAGTTTTATGCACTTATCCACTAGATTTGGCTCGCACCAAACTCGCGTACCAGGTATGCATTTGGATTTCTCGCTTAAGAAGTTATACGAGATTCAAGAAAAACCCATTTTTCACAGTAGTCCTCATGTTTTTAACTGGAATCCTACCAAAAAATGATTGTCCAAATCTAATAAGCAGTGACACACATAAATACACAGAATTCTCTTGCCTAGTTATACTATATGTGGTTGAATTTTCGTTTGCTATTCCGATTTTTCAGGTTGTAGACACCAGAAGCAATTTGCAGCATGGAGCGAGACAATTTAATGCCAATCCTTCTTACAATGGAATTGGAGATGTATTCAAGAGAGTCTACAAAGAAGGGGGAGTCCGCGGTCTCTACCGTGGCATAGGTACACTTGAAATTCGATTAATCTATTTGATCGTATGTTATATTATTTCAGCGTCGTTTTGAAATTTTTAGAGGCATCTTGAAGCCAATGCATGGATTTGTACTACTTTGCTAATAATAATAACCTGAAGTTGCAAAATTTTACTATCAAAATTGATATTGACGATATTTCTTTGCGCAGGTCCGACACTTATAGGTATTCTTCCGTATGCTGGCCTGAAGTTTTATGTCTACGAGGAACTCAAGAGGCACGTCCCCGAAGAACACCAGAAGTCGATTGTAATGCGGCTATCCTGTGGAGCCATAGCCGGTGTACTTGGACAGACTTTGACGTACCCGTTAGATGTTGTGAGGAGGCAGATGCAGGTATTGCACTGTCGCTTACTTCTGTTGAGGGTGTTTACTTTGATCGATAGCTTAGATAGATAAAAATAATATCAGCTAATCCACCACATACATTGATGGATCGATCATTTCTTGTTTAATCGTCTCCCTTCAAAGCGGCCTTTCCTTCGATAATTTGTACATGTTACTTGGGAAATCTTGATGAACTTTTTCTGGGCCGACGTGTCTTTAAATTACTAATACCGAGTTATTCCAGGTCGAGCATTTGCAACCTTCATCGCAAGGTGGTCAAGTGTATAAGAGCACGTGGGAGGGGCTCGCTTTCATCGTCCGTAATCACGGTTGGAGACAGTTGTTCGCTGGCCTAAGCATCAATTACATCAAGGTAACTTACCATCTCGAGTCAATTCACTCGTCTCTTCCTTTATCGAATCACAACGCGTTAGTGAAACGAGGTAGACTTCCCGATAGGCACAAATATTGAAATTTGCACATTTTGATCGAACATGAGCCGTAAGTATTATAGCTTTCTAGTATATTTCACCTTTCTACGATGAATGATCGTGGTCCGACCCTAACTTCTTTGGGCATGAAGAGACGAGCTAATTTTATTTCTGCCATCGAAGAATTGTCAAGAATCCGTGATGCTTATGCTGTTTGATCCTTTCCTTCAGGTTGTACCTTCTGTTGCGATTGGATTCACGGTTTATGACGCGATGAAGGTTCAGTTGCGAATTCCTCCTCGTCAAAAATCGAACGCAACGGCATCCGCATAATGTATAGAGAGAGCAGAGCTCGACTTGATAGTAAACGAGTTATAGCTAAAATTCTTTTTATGAATAGTGCGATGAATGACTGTTGTGTGTAGGTTGTTAATTTAGGAATTCATTGGACGTTGAATTCATCATAAACGATCACTAATTAAGTTTTTGGTTTCAAAGATATCAATCTGGAATTTTGTTTTTATTTTTGTTTTTGTGTCTTGTTTTTATCTCATCTTCATATATATGCGTTGATAAACAGATGACATGGAAGATGGATTCAAGTTCTTTCTTGAAAAGATATATATTTATAATTTAATTTTGATATAGTTCATTCAATATATATGTAAGCAACAAGGTTAAAAACAAGGTTAAAAAAATACCTTAATCAAGAATGAATCCAATACATTGAGCAAAACAATCTACAAAACATTCAAAAGGGGAACATTTTTATTTACGCAAAAATTTGGGTACAATATACTCGTACAATCGGATTGATCCACACTTGTAATAATGTTATTTATATGATCCGGGTCAAAATGCGGGTTCAGGGTCTAGATGTGATTGCTATCCAATTATACGGTACACCTAATTATACCCAAGGCCACCTCTTTTATTAATATAAGGTCAACTAATTATTTGTTGTAGCCTATTGTTCGAATTAATTTTATACTTGACGATTTAATTACTAATAGTTAGTTTAGCAGTCTACTGTTAATTTAATGTAACATTTAGTTTTAGAGGTGATTTTGTGTACAACTAGGTGTATTGTACAATCGGGTTACACCTGCACTCAGACCCTGATTCACATCCTGATTCGTATCAGCATTTTGACCCGAACCGTGTAAATGACATTATTCTGAATGCGAATCAACTCGATTGTACGATACATCTGCCTGTACCTAAGTTTTTGTGTTAGTTTTATTTAGTAATCTTAAAAAGGTGGATTATGTTTTATACAAATTACTTATATTCATTAATTGTGAAGATGAGAGGAATTATTTGTTTGCGTTCACTACTATGGACTCCTCCTATCACCCATAAAGCTTAAAGCTATGCTACTTTATGTAAATCAGTGAGAATAGCTACTCCGAGTAGTTTGCGAGTAGCTATGTTTGTTTACAGCCCTACAGTTGATATAACATTAGAAGTCGACCTTATTATTTTCGGAGGTGTAAAAAGGAGAGGCCAACAAATATAGAGTCCCTCCCTCGAAAACTCCTCCGTTTGCCGGACGATCATCTCTACGACGGAGCGAGGCTCGTTTGCTGGCGGTGGTACCACATTATCCACTTCTCATGCCTTCGTCAACGCACAGATGCACGGGATCCTCCTATCACCCATAGAAATTAAAGCTCTGCCACTTTATGTAATAGCCAACACAGACGGCGAAATACACATATCTAAGTTAACTCACCTCTCCAAATCTCACGATAAGATCTTTAATTTGATATATGTAAATATTTGATTTGAAATGTAAAAATTATCCTTATTTAAAGACTAAAAATTAAAAAAAAATCTCTCTTCTGTCTCATTTTTTTCGAGCTTGCAATTTGTAAATGTAGGACAAATTATTTCGAACTTGCAATTACAGGACAAATTATTTTTTCAGACTTATTTTGTCATACTCATGTTGAATTTTCAAAAATTTGCCCTATAATTACGAACCCAAAAAAATTTGTCCTATAAAAAAACTTTGGCTCCATGTTCTACTATGACTTATCAATATTGCTATTGCCTGCAGCTTTTTTTCAGTACAACTTCTCAAAAAAAAAAATCATACATACTGCTTTGCTTAGCTGAATAATAAGATTAATGCGAATCTTAGCTAAAAGTATTTGCTTCTCATGTTTGTTGGATTGAGGCAAAGGAATTTGAAAAGCTTTGTGATTGAATTCTCTAGTAAATGATATGTTTAAATAAATAAATATAAATCTTAAATATAGGTAAATGCAAAAACTAAAATAGAATTAATTCATTTAAATTTCAGAATTAATTCATCCAAATCACTTTTAATTTAATCAAAAATAGAATTTGTATTAAAATTACCCTGATCAATAAGTTGTTGTATTTTTTGACACTTTTTAAAATTTGATGTATTAAAAATCAGAATTGCTTCAAAATTTATATATTTATCCATCAATAATCCAAAAAAAAAAAAAGAACTCGTATTGTTATTTGGGTTTGGGCGGGAAACTGCCGCATTTATTTGGGTCCACCGCTTGTAATTTATTTACTCTGCCGCCGCGTTTTAGACACTTCACCGGAAATAGAAAAGCTGAAATGCTTCGTTTGAAACCAGCCTTCCGCAAGCCACCGCCTCCGCGCCGCTGCTGCACCGACGGCGGCGTTTCGGATCCTCATTCCGACATTCTTAGTAGAGAATCGGTAAGCACTCTCCCTTGTTTGATATGCTGATGGCTGTCTTTCAAAATTACGTTAGACCCGAAATTCCGTTTGCATATATGTTTCATAAGAAAAAGGTTTTTAATTTGAAAATTAGGTTAGAGCTGAAATTTCTTATAAATATATGTTTCATAAGAAAAAGTTTTTTATTTGAAATTTAGGTTAGAGCTGAAATTCCTTATGAATATATGTTTCATAAGAAAAAGTTTTTTATTTGAAATTTAGGTCAGAGCTGAAATTCCGTATGCATATATGTTTCAAAAGAAAAGGTTTTTTTATTTGAAATTTAGGTTAGAGCTGAAATTCCTTATGAATATATGTTTCATAAGAAAAAGTTTTTTATTTGAAATTTAGGTCAGAGCTGAAATTCCGTATGCATATATGTTTCAAAAGAAAAGGTTTTTTTATTTGAAATTTAGGTTAGAGCTGAAATTCCTTATGAATATATGTTTCATAAGAAAAAGTTTTTTATTTGAAATTTAGGTTAGAGCTGAAATTCCTTATGAATATATGTTTCATAAGAAAAGGTTTTTTTATTTTAAATTTAGGTTAGAGCTGAAATTCCGTATGATATGTTTCATAAGAAAGGGTTTTTTATTTGAAATTTAGGGGTGTATTGGATTGAGCTTCTTTAGGATTTTAAAGGACTTTAAAAAGTCCATGAATTTTTAAGGACTTTAAAAAGTCATAGACTCCGCGTGGAATCACGTGAAATTTAGATGAATCAATCGAAATCTCAAGTCTGAAGCTCGGATTTCGTCCTTTGTATTTTTTTTAATAAATCCATTAGAATTCATGGATTGTTAAAATCCATGAAATGTTAAATACCACCTGATTTTAATAGACTTTAAAAAGTCTGGTTTGAATACCTCTAAATTTTAAAAGACTTTAAAGAATCTGGATTGAATATTTTGGATTTTAAAGAACTTTTAAAAGTCTGAATTGAATACACCTAAACTTTCGAAATCCTTTAATAATAGAAGACATTGGTATTGATATGCATATGGCTTTCTTATTCTCAGCATCTAAGGTTTGGGCAGATAAAGCACTTGTATAAAGATTAGTGAATTGGTTAGTCGATTGATTAGTAGAGTGATGACTGATGATGCTATTCCAAAACAAAAATTTGTAGATGATACACATTAGAAGTCGGGCTTATTATTCCCGGAGGTGTAAAGAGGGGATGCCAACAAACATAGAGTCCCTCCCCAAAGAGCTATTGTTCGAAATCCTCCTCCGTTTGCCGGCCGATCATCTCTACGAGAGAGCGAGGCTCGTGTGCCGGCGGTGGTACCGCATTATCCATTCTCATGCCTTCATCAACGAGAAGATGCACGGTGCTACCTATGGACTCCTCCTATCACCCGTAAAGGGTAATACACTGCCACTTTATGTAACAGCTGACGCAGATGGTGGAATCCTCAAATCTGAGCTAAATCACATCTCCAAATTGGGAGTTCTTGCTACCTGCAACGGTTTGGTTCTGGAGTTGGACGACAAACGCTTCCCTCGTCTTGCGAATCCTGCAACGAGGCAGTCATTCCTCCTCCCACCGTATCCTAAAGGGCGCATGTATTGCCAGTTCCACTGTGGTTTAGCATGCTCTGCAGCAGGCCCGGCCCTGGGCATAGGCGAGGGGTGCGACCGCCTAGGGCCCAGGGCAGAATGGGGCCCCAATTTTTTTATTTTTATTGCTATTATTATATGAAAATAATTTTTTTTAGTTGTACAATGGGCCTCAATCAGTAAAAAATACATACAAACCCAAAAGCTCCAATCTTATTCTATTAAAAAAAAGGGCCCACAAGCACACAAGCATATTCAATTAAAAGGGCCATTTTTTCTCATTTCGCCTAGGGCCCATGAAATCTCCGGAACGGGGCTGCTCTGCAGCTTCCTTGGCATATAAAGTGATTGCACCATCCGCTGTTTTCCACTCGGCACCACTCCGACAAATTGACGACGATCTTTCCGTGTTCACTGTTGGAGTCGATGATCTTTTCGTGTTCACTGTTGGAGTCGATGAGTCCTGGAGGCACGTCGAGGTTCACCACCTCCCCGACCATGTCAGGCCAATTTTCTTCGACAAGGCTCCCTTGACTAGTGAAGGTTTCGTGCACTGGGGAAAGGGGAGATACTGCATGACGTTGGATGTGGAGACGGAGATCATTACACTGAGTGAAGCCCCTTATGAGTACCATGAACGCGACTATAAATATCTGTCGACTGGGAGGTGTGTGTCGCTCCTGGTTGCGTGTGGGGATCTGTCGTGGGAGGTTTGGGAGATGAAGGCAGAGACGGGCGAGTGGAGGAAGGCGCTGCCCAACGTCGACTTGGGAGCTGAGAAATGGAGGATTCAACAGTTAGCTCCTGAAGATGGTGCAGTTCTTGAACCACTTGGTTGGGTTAAATATCCACATGTTTTAGCCTTCTATTTTGCCGCCTTCTATGGGAAGCAATGCCGGCATTGCATTTTGTACAATCTTGATACGCATCAACTCCACTCCATAAAGCTACCGCAAAACTATGCTAAAGCTTATGCGGCTTTTCCGCATAAGAATAGTCTGATGTGGTTAAGTTAAAAGAGTATTAGAATCGGTATTGTTTATCATCACTTTGCATGGACAGATTATGACCTCACAATTGCTATTCCATTGCAAATCAGCCTGTATTATGTTTGAGAATATTTTGAATGGAATTATTTTATTCCATTGCACTACTACATGGCCATCCAGAATCTACGTGGTGGGAGGAGAATACGTGAGCACCCCGACCACAGCTATCATCGAGTACGTCGGGAACTACACGGTGCCCTCGCCGCCGCCGCTCCCATCCTTCCCCGAATACAACGACACCGCGGCATCGGCCGATTTCACAAGCAGACTGAGAAGCCTCGCGGACAACGTGGACGTCCCAAAAAACGTGATGAAGAATCTATTCTTCACGCTCTCGGTGAATCTATCGCCCTGCACGAAGAGCGCGTGCGTGGGGACCACGAGGCTGATGGCCAGCATGAACAACCTGACGATGCTGCTGCCCATCACCACCGACATCCTTCACGCTTACTACGCAGGAATCGATGGAGTTTACGATTCCAATTTCCCCGAGTTTCCGCCTCTCGTTTTCAACTACACGGAAGATAGCATAGCCAAGAATGAGTCGGCGTCGGAGATGGCGACGGCGGTGAGTGTTTCAAATACAAATTCATTACTCCTTTGAGCGTTTGTAGATTCTCCATGATAACCATCTCACTCGGAGGATCTGGGAGACTCAATCCTGCTTGCACAAACTCGAGATGTTATTTTATTTGATAAAAATTAATCACTTTTTAATTTATAGAATGTTTTCTTAATTTTAAATCAAGTTAAAACATGTAAAAACAAATGAGAAATATTGGAGCTTCAACGATAGGCGCTCAGATTTTGCCAAAAGACCTTCTGTTATAGTCCCTCCGTCCCATTTGTATTGGCTTCTTTGCCATTTTGGGCTGTCCCAATTGTATTGATCCCCTTTTTAAAATAGCAAAAATAAGGAATGAGATTTAGTGTACCACACTTTATGTTCCACTTTGTGTTCCACTTTCAATTTTATTTATTTTCTTATATATATATTTTTTCAATTTCAACTTTATATGCTTTAGTTTAATTTTGTGACTATTAACTAGGGTTTATTCCATCAATCTAGGGTATATAATTATTTTTTCTCATTTAATTTCACTTTTATTAGTTCATAATAGGTTGATAAATTCAAAGTCATGGTATATATTTTTTAAAAATTTTAATTTTTTACATAAAAATTAAATATAATTCATAGTATCATAATAAATTTTATTTTAATAAAAAATATTTTTAAAATAATAGATATAAGAATGGGACACAGTGACACACATAAAATTATGGGACATTGGATCTCATCCCCAAAAATAAGGGCTCCTAAGTGGGCAAAAGTAAAGCACTCCACCTACTTAACTCATAAATAAAGATTTTCTTAATCTCCGTGTCCAAAAGTAAGAGGCCAATACAAATGGGACGAAGGGAATAGTAATTTATAAAGGAAGCCCTTTACAATTTGCTACAATATTCTTTTCAATATCCTCCAACTCATCAGCTCAATCTTATAGAGTTGAAGTAGCATGATTCCTCTACTATCTCTTTCGCACACATTTATAAAGTATTTCAACTGTGTGCCAAACTTGCTTATGAAAGTTGAAATGATGAATTAATTAATATAGCATACGTGATTGATGCTGATTTTCATTTTCCAGTTCATGCATCGGTGAATATACTATGATTAGTTGATTACTGATGATCAAGTTGGTCCCATTTCCTCAGAAAAAGAAATGATTAATTCAAGAAGAAACCTTTTTACAAGAATAATTAATTCTACTGGATTTGAAGGATGAACTATGTTCCAGCAACCCAACCCACTCCTCCTCGGCCCAATGTGCCCAACTAGGGATGGCAGTGGATCTTGGACCCGGTCCAGATCCGTGGATCAAGATCCGTTTTTACGGATCTGGATCTCAATTTTTTAGACCCGATGGATCTGGATCTGGATCTCAGTTTTGAAAACGGATCTGGATCTTGAAATTTTAGATCCGGATCCGGCCCAGATCCGACCCGTGGATCCGTTTTATTTTATATATATTTTTTATATTTTATATTTAGTTTACTAATAATATTAACTAAATTAAAAATAATAAATAAATTATATTCAAAAGAATAAAAACTAAAAGTAATTAGATAAAAGTATTTTGTGTTATATTTTTTATGATGAAAATTAGATGTTGTTGATTTTGTGAAATTTTTTTAATTTAATTTAAAAATAGTAGATCCATGGATCTGGACCCGTGGACCCGCGGATCTGGATCTGGATCCAAAATTTTCAGATCAACGGATACGGATCTGGATCTGGATCTGGATCTGGTATATGAAAACGGATCTGGATCTGGTATTGGCCAGACCCGGTCCAGATCCGGCCCGTTGCCATCCCTATGCCCAACCCATTTATACAAAAATACTTTTCAACATCGAAATTTCCCGGATACATCTATGCACGAAATTATATATTACTCCATCCGTCCCACTTATATTGGCACTTTTGAGTTGGGCACGAAAATTAAGAATAAATGGTTAAGAGTGTAAAGTAGGTATGGTCCAATTATTTTATGTGTGTAGAGAAAGTAGAGACCATAGAAAATTGCCAATTTAAGTGGGACAGACAAAAAATGCAAGTATGTCAATTTAAGTGGGACGGATGGAGTACATGTTATTTTCTTAATGTGAATTTAAAAATAGCTTTTTTTTTTTAATTTAGTATTGACTATTTGTATTTATACACATGTGCAATTTTTTTTTGTCTTTTTTTAATTTAATTTTTATAAATAATTACAAATTTTATATTGATAGATTTATTGAAAATTGTGTGATTAGTGAAAAATAAACGTGACATTAGAAAATAAGTTTTATTATATACAGATTTTAAGGTAGAACCACAATTGGGTATATTCATTATGCAATTTTGTAGTGTTGTTTAAAATGATGTACATATGTCTTTATGTATATGTGCACAGTGCACAGTGCACAGTGCACATATATGCAATTTATTTTTATATTTTCAACTAGTGGGAGATATGTTTTGGGGTAGTAGTCCACACGTGGACCCCGTTACCTACAACTTTAAGTTATTTATTTATTTTCCTTCAAAAAAAAAGTTATTTATTTATTTATTTATTTTTGAAAATTTCTTCAATTCTTCCATTTCCATCCTTTGTTCTTTTCGATCGTTTCTTATTCTTTTTTGTTTTTTCGTCTTCTTCTTCTTCTTCTTTTTTTGGCCCAAGTTTTTTTTTTTAATTTTCTTCCAATTCCTTTTTTTTGCCTTTATTTTTTGTGTCCCAAATTGTATGTATTTTTATTTTTAGTTGTGTGTTGTATCAATTTGCTTTTCAATATATGCACGTTTAAATTTTAAATTATATTTTATTATTTAAAAAAATTAATTTGATTCATGTTATTATATTAATTTTATTGAAGTAAAATATAATATAGAAATTAAAATACATTAATAACAGTGTTAATACTTGGAAACAACCATTTTAATTAACAAAAGGTTAATGTTAACCATGTAAATAAAAAATATTAAATCTAATCAATTTTTGAGTAAATAGACTATTATATCCTTAATGAAATTATAATAAAAATATAATTAAAAAAAAAAATGATACTCCCCACCACCCTTCCCACCCAAACCCTTTCTGTACCCAGGGGCGGATCCAAGATTTGTCGATAGGGGTGCTGAACTTGAAGGTATTGAATGGGGGTTTGGGGCGGTAGCCCCCGAGCCAAATTTTTCGGGCAGTATATACAATTCATTTTTATGTGTAAGTAGAATTTTGATGGATTTAGGATTGAAATTCGATCACCGACTAGAATAAATAATTATTCTCTTTCTATTGATTCAATAATATACTAGTGCTATCCCTACAAATTGTACCATTATAGTTGAAAAAATATAAAAAATTACATCTTTATATTTGTTTTTTAAAAAATAATTTATTTTTTAAAAGAATAAATTAATTTTATTCTTTTTTTAAAAGTTGGACTGAGCTACTCCGACTCCTCCTATCACCCATAAAGCTTAAAGCTCTGCCACTTTATGTAAATCAATGAGAGTAGCTACCCCGAGTAGTTCTGTTCGTTTACAGCCCTACAAATGATATACATTAGCCACCACGCCTACAAATTGACCTCGGTCTTGACGTGCTCACTGTTGGAGTCGATGAGTCCTGGAGGCACGTCGAGGTTCACCACCTCCCCCACCATGTAAGGCCATTCTTCTTCGATAAGGCTCCCTTGACTAGTGAAGGTTTCCTGCACTGGGGAAGGGGGAGGTACTGCGCAACAATGGATGTGGAGACGGAGATCATTACACTTAGTGAAGCCCGTTATCAGTACAATGAACGTGACTATAAATATGTGTCGACTGGGAGGCGTGTGTCGCCTCCTGGTTGCGTGTGGGGATCTGTCGTGGGAGATTTGGGAGATGAAGGCAGAGGAGAGAGAGAGGCGAAGAGAAGAGAAGAGAAGAGAAGCGGTTGTGAGATATATATGTTGTAGAATGCTGAGGCTCCAGAGAGAGAGAGGAAGAAGATGAGAGGGAGAGAGAGAGAGTATGTTGAAGCTCTTCAATGGCGAAACCGATATGAGATGCAACAAGAATGATGGCGATGATGCATGAGCTGTTGAAGCTTCTTGCTAGATGAAGAAAATTGCAGTTGGTTATAGTTTCATCGCATTTATGGATGAAAACCGCCGGTTGTGATTTGGTTTCAAGTAAAAAAGCTAAATATCCCACATCGACAATCAGAGAGATACGGTCTAACTATGTGCTACTATAAAACAATGGCCGACTACACTTGTGAAACCACGCAGCCGCGCGTTGAGCACATAGCGAACTATTCTTTCGCCTTTTACTAAAGAATACCGTGTGCTCGTCGCAACTTAAGCGGCATACACCATTTTTTGGATGGGTGTTTCCCTATAAGGAAGCCCCCCAACAATACATAATAATGTTAAATTTGTTTTATATGTTTTATGGTAGCTTTTCTTTCATCTTTTTTGATCTAGGTAAAATTTTATTTGTATAAGTTTTTTGGATTGATTAGCATCTTCAGGTGAAGTAGGTTAATGTAAAGGGATATTTGCCGTAAAATACACGAAGATTTAGTAAATTCTGATTTTTTAACCTTTAAAATTTGAAAAAAAATACACCACCTTTCGATTTTTTTTTATTTTTCCTTTATACCCCAAAATAAAAGTTGATTTTAAGACTTTTAACTTAGATTTTTTGATATATAAGCATGACGGATAATAAATGTGGCATAATAAAGTCGATGCATCGGTTTAGATATCAACAAATCTAAGCCAAAAGTTCTAAAATCAACTTCTACTTGGGGTTATATTTCATAATGATGGAAAAAATCAGAAAAAATTGAAAGGTTGTGTATTTTTTTTTTCAAATTTTAAAGGTTATGGGAAAAACTAGGATTTACTGAAAGTTCATGTATTTTACGACAAATATCCCTAATGTAAAATTGAGAATAATTTGCGTAATAAATTGTGTCGCTCCTGATTGTGTGTGGGGATATGTCATGGGAGGTTTGGGAGATGAAGGCCAAGTTACAAGAGTATTATTGTCTATACCCTTTGTATTTTTACTCTTATTCACACATAATATTTACAAAAAATACATCTCACGGACCATTTATTAATACCTAAAAAAATCAATTTTAGTGAATCCCTTCATTCACTTTATACATATCTCTCAATATTTTCTTAGAAATCGTGCCCTCTCCTCTTTACCATACTTATCGTAGACGGAGGGAGTACTATTCATCATTTTTCTTAAAATCTGTGTCGTCCACAATATGGAAGCGATATCGTGGACGGAGAGAGTATTTATTTTACACTACAAACTTATTTTACACCTCATCTTTACATGTTGTTTCTACTTATTTTACACTCTAAAATGCACATCTTTAATTCTCGTGCCCATATCAATAGGATAAAAGGAGTATTAGTATCGTTTTCTTGACAACTCAATTCTAAAAAGTATGTTTTCAAACATCATACCGTATGTAGTTCAGCATTTGGTAACTCATGCTCCAGTCCGTTCCAAAGTAAGAAATTATGTGGATAGTCCCCTTGGGATGGCCTAGTGGTTGGGGTGGTTGCCTGTTGTCCAAGAGGTCACAGGTTCGAGTACTCTCGGCCACAATAAGCACTAGGTGGGGTGTGTGTGTGAGATTTGTATTATTTATAATGTAATTTCATCAAAAAAAAAAAAAGAAATCATGTGGATAATCTAAGTTAATATATAACACAAATTTCTATTTATTTACATGGATGTGATTTTTACATTTATTAAGTTTCACACCAAATAATTAAATGAATGCTATTTGATATTCAATTACTTTTTTAAATCTATTATTTATGTTGACAGTTTAATCTCGTTGGAAAACATTACTCATCTAAGAGACTCTAAAAGTGAGAATAAACCACGAGAGAGTAAACGATACGTAACATAGAAACACTTTCTCTGAAATAAATGTTCCGATTAATTTTATTCCATCCAGTTAGAGTACATAAATACTATTTTTATTGATTAATAATCCATTATTATGATTTATAAATCCAAAATTTGGGTATATAAAAATTTAAAAATAATAAATAATTAAATACTAATTTATAATATTATAATAAAATATATTTGTATAAAAAAATTAAAATAATAAATGTTTATAGTACTCCCTCTATCCCGCTTCAAATGACCTTAGGGTGCCTCCAACAGTCCCAATTTCCAGTTTCCACTTTTTGGAACTACCGTTGGAGTGTGAAGGAACCAGTTTCAATTTGGAAACCAAGAAACTAGGCGCAAAATTGCACCCATCTTCACACACATGCGGGTCCCCCCTTGACCCTTTCCCTTTTTATATTCTTTTTCCTTTTTGTTTTGCGGCTAATTTGGAGCTTTTCACCATTTGTTGATTATTTTTTCTTTTCATTTATTTAATGTCTTCGGTGATTGTTTTTTATTATTTGTTACTCCCTCTCCGTCCACCAAAGATATGTCACTTCACTTTCATCACGGGTTTTAATAAAATGTGAGTGAAGTTGGTAGTGGAGTAAGAGTCCCACTTTAAATATGAGTGGAATGGTGTGGACCCTACTACTAATTAAAAATGGATGTGGCATATTTTTTGTGGACGGACGAAAAAAAATATTATAGCATATCTCTGGTGAACAGAGGGAGTACTTTTCATTTATTTGTTTTGCTTTGAAATAAAAGGCTAAACAATTAATTTCAATTGCTTTAATTGTGTAAATTGCTTTAATTTTTGTAATGTAATTTTAATTATTATTTATATTATAAAGCTGATGTAATTTATTATTTGGATAGTTAAAATATAGAATTTTAAATTAAAAATAAAATAAAAATATATAAATATTATATTAATAATAATGCAAATAAAATTACTTAGGAAACACATATATAGATATACAAAAAGAGTGTGTTCTATGGTGGAACCCTCAAAAAATAAGAAACTGATTTATTGTTGGAGGCACCCTTATTTCTATTTTGGGTTGTTCCGCATTAAATGCCAACTCAAATTTAGAAATATTTAACACTATTTTTTGGATGGTCCCACTATCATACACCTTTATCACGCATTCCTTAATCTTCGTGTCGAAAAATTTAGAGCCATTTGAAGCGGGACGGAGAGATTATATACAAAATTGAACGATAATTTGAATAGGAAAGAAAAAAATTGACAAAATTATTTGGAGATGATAATATAAGTGATTAAGTGAATGTCCAGTCGCTATCTTCCAGTCTGTAAAAAGAGAAATTAAAGTTATCAATAATTGAGGTAGATTGGAAACAATATGTGGCCAGACTTTGAGAATTCAGAATCATTAAGTCTCATCTTCATTCATACTGCTTCTGTCTGCAACTCCAAATCAACCATGGCGGCTTATGCAACTCTAGTTTCTGCTATGCATATCATTGATAACCTTCAGCTTCATCCTTGCCCTCCTATTCCTCTCCATATTAAACAAGTTGAGTCTCTCACTCAAAAAATCAGTTTCTTGCTAGAATTGCTCCAATCCTATAATCCTCATCGTGTCTACTCCAATGAAGCGGATCCCTTAGAGATTCGCATTGCAGATGCAGCTTATGCAGCCGAATACGCCATTGAATCTCATATTTTCGATGAGGAATGCTCCATTGTATCTCATATTTTTGATGAGGTAAAAAATGATGGAGAAAATATGAGCTTTGATGGCTTGTATAAAGCTCTCGAGAAGGTGATACAAGACATGGCTTCTGTCGAAGAGGAGGCCAAGCAAATTCAAGGGAGAGTTGGAGTCCAACATCAGCTGCTCAGAAACTCAACTCCTCCTCATTCCTTGAGATCTTCTTCGATTTTGCAGAAGAGATCTTCTTCGCTTACGCCTCAGAGTAGCATGGTGGGTGCTGATGATGTCAAGCTTCAAATGATGGATAAGCTCACTTCACATTGCCGTGATCTACTAATCATTCCCGTTGTAGGGATGGGCGGCTCGGGTAAGACCACTCTTGCTAGAACTGTTTATGAAGAACGTCTTATTAAGGAACATTTTGATATTTGTGCTTGGGCTACCATCTCTCAAGAATATAGCATTAGAGAAATTTTTGGAGTAGTTCTTCGTCAATTACATTATGAAATTGATGATAATTTGAGTGAGGATGAAGTAGGAGAAATATTGTATCAACACTTGTTTGGTAGAAGATACTTAATTGTAATGGATGATATGTGGAGCATTGATGCATGGTATAGGGTCAAGAATTATTTTTCGGGTAATAAAAATGGTAGCAGAATAGTGGTAACAACAAGACTCTCAGATTTGGCTTCTACATTGTCCAAGTCTGATAGCCTTGAGATGAAACTTTTGGATGAGGCTAATAGTTGGAAGCTTCTCTCCAAAATTGTGTTTGGAGAAGAAGGTTGTTGCCCTCTTGAATTGGAGGAAGTCGGAAAAGAGATTGGAAAAGGTTGCAGAGGACTTCCACTGTCAATAGTCGTGGTGGGAGGACTTTTGGCCAAGTCCAAACATACAAGAGAATTTTGGGAATACATAGAGAAAACTTGACTGCAAGTGTTAATTTAGAGGATGATGAGCGTTGCTTGAAAATATTATATGAGCTACATGCAATTGCCAGAATATTTGAAACCATGTTTTCTGTATATGGGAGTTTTCCCAGAAGATGTGGAGATTGACATTTCAAGGCTTGTTATATATTGGGTTATTGAAGGATTTTTAAAACCAGAAAGTGGGAAAAATTTGGAAGAGATAGCAAAAGAGTATTTGGAAGACCTTATTGGTAGAAATCTTGTTTTAAGGAATAATGCAAACAAGAAGTACTGTAAAATTCATGACTTGTTGAGAGATTTGTGTTGGAGAGAAGCTCAAAAAGAAAGATTTTATTATACCGCATCTGATAATGAAGCCATAAGCGCCTTGCCGTCTATGTCTCGAGCTCGTTCTTTGACGTGGCGTGTTCGACTAGAACTGTCAGCACTCAGTATGAGTCTGTTGGGGATACTGAAAATAGTTAGATTCCAACCGTTTGAAGATTTCACTAAAAACATGGATCAATTAGTGAACTCACGGTTCCTTGAAATCTTTGCTAAATGGGAGAATTTCCCTTATTCTATTTGGCGATTTTGGAATCTACAAACACTAATTGTTCATAACTACGGTGTGGTTACTGCGCCAACTGATTTTTGGTACATGCCTCACATCAGGCATGTTGAGTTCACAAAGCTTCGTCTCCCAAATCCTCCTAACGACCGAGATGACATTGTTTTAGGAAATCTGCAAAGGTTGGGGAACGTGTTAGATTTCAAGTGCAGCAAAGAAGTGGTCAAAAAAATTCCCAATATAAAAAAATTGGTTTTTTCTAACCGGGGAGAGCGTGACGATGACATGTATTGTCTCAGCAATCTTGATGCTCTAACTAAACTTAAGTCCTTGAATTGCTCTTTCTTAGCAACGGGTGCAATCAACTTTCCCCAATCGCTCAAGAGTTTGGTTCTTCGTAGTGAAGGATCGAGTTATTGCTGGCAAGACATATTGGATAAGGTAGGTGTGTTGCCCCATCTTCGGAAGCTCACACTCAACAATGGGAGATTCAACCAAGGGAAGTGGGAAACAACTGAAGGCCAATTCAGCAGTCTCATATTCTTGACTGTTAAGTGCTGTGATGGTATAGAAATATGGAATACTCAAAGCTCCCACTTTCCATGCCTTGAGTCCCTTCATCTTGTTGCAGTATGTAAGTTGGTGGAGATCCCTTTAGATTTCGCAGAAATATCCACACTTAGAGAAATTGATGTGAACCGTTGTAACTAAGCGGTTGTGGAATCTGCTAATAGAATATCAGAGGAACACGAGGTCTATTATGGGGAAGGAGCCCTTCAAGTTCGTATTGAGCTTGCTAGTCCTCACTCCGAGCTTGCTAGTCCTAACTTCGAACTTGCTAGTCCTCACTCCGAGCTTGCTAGTCCTAACTCCGAGCTTGCTAGTTCTAACTCCGAGGAGGAAGACGACTAAGGTAAGTAGGAATTGTAGATTTGGTTTAAATTGATTCCTTTCCTACTTTTTCTTTTGATTTCTTATTAATTCTATTCACAGTGGTTTTTCATTTTCATTGGCAGCATAACTGAAAAACAAGTGGGAGATAAAGAGAGACACCCATTGTTGTACTGAAAGACTATCCAAGAACTATATATTTCTGCAAAAAATTATATATTTCACAAAATCTTGGGTACACCTGGGTGTACCGTACAACCGGGTTGACCCGTATTCAGAATAAGATTATTTATATGGGTTGGATCATGATATGAGTTCAAATCAGGGTGCGAGCCAAAGTTTAAGTGAAGGTATAACCCGGTTGTGCGGCTATAACTTGAATTGTGGCAATATTTTTGAACTTGGTTTGACTAATGTACAACATCTCTTACTGTTTAATTTGACTGTTTTTCTAGATAGAGTTTATTGAATTATTAGATGAAGCTACATCTATTTTAGCTTCAGATTCAAATTGGAAATGTTGCTTGGATTATTATGCGTTTCTGATTTTGTTCCTCGTTGCTGTTCTAGACTAGAACGCAAGGTTTTCAGTCTCTAGGGGTTTACCCCTCGTTGAAGAAGCTACTGAAGCATGAAGGTGTAGCAGGATTTTACAAGTAAGCTTCAAACCATTCATTTCGAGTCATTATCTATTTATCATCACCCAGATTGCCCGGTTGGCTTATTCTTCTTCGTTATTTTTCTATTTTTTCTGTGATCCAGAGGGAATGGAGCAAGTGTACTTCGGATTGTACCCTATGCAGCATTACATTTCATGGCCTACGAGCAATACCGTTCACGAATCAGGTATGCATTTGAATTTCTCGATTAAGAAGTTATACGAGATTCAAGAAAAACCCATTTGAATCCTACCAAAAAATGATTGTCCAAATCTAATAAGCAGTGACACACATAAATACACAGAATTCTCTTGCCTAGTTATACTATATGTGGTTGAATTTTCATTTGCTATTCCGATTTTTCAGGTTGTAGATATTGGAAATATGGTTTTATGCCATATCTGAAAATTATTATTTAATTAAATATTTATTATTTAATTAAAATAATTATTGGATGTTAATCTACATCCCGAGTAGATCAACGTGATATACTTGAAGTTTCAAAACCGATTTCCGGTGAGTGAGATATTGCATGTCAAAGTTTGGATGTTGAAGAGGGAAAATAACATTTACTATGCTATGTTATTTATCCCACATTGGAAAACATAGAGATGTTTTTCATGTATAAGAATAGCAAAGCACATGGAGTTGATAAATTGACTTGTGGGCTTGCTAGTGGGCTTGATCTAAGTACTAGCCTCGCGCACACACACGCGCGACGACGACGACACCGGACGGGCTCGGACTTGGATCTTGGCAATTGGTGCTTTGGGGTGGTGTTTGGGACCCAAACTATTCTTTTGGACCAACTCCATTGGGCTTTTATTTTAGCCCAACAGAATTAATTCTAGGCCCAACACTTCAGCCCATCACCTACCTCACCTTCCAGAAGCTCTGCAGCAGCAGCAGAAACACTTCAGTTTCAAATTTTGCGTGCCACACTTGACAGCTTCAACCTTCAACGATTGAGGCCACCTACCGCCGCCGCCGGACCGGACTCCGCCGGAGTTGACTGCCGTCCGTTCACACCTTCCGTTCACACTTGGTTTAACACCTATAAATATGGGTGTGTTGTGAGCTTCAGAATACACTCACAACTCACAACATATTCTGCATTCTGCATTCCACCTCATCCTATACAACCTCTAGCTCAGTTTTCGATCCTTATTCAGTTCGCCGGAGCTCGCCGGATTGTGGTGCTACATCCGACGAGACGAAGTCGTTTTACCTTTGGGGAAGATACGCCTAAACAAAATAGCACTACCGGGGCGATAATCTTCTTGCGGGAAGAGATTCATCTCGACTCGACTTATTTTATACGTATAATTTATTTATACAGTATATTTCAGTTGTATAAAATTATTTGAGTTGTAATTTCTCAAATTATTTTCTTTTGTAATATTTTCAATTATTTTGAGTTGTAATATCTCAAAATATTTATTTTGTAATATCTCGATCGTGTACCCGGTAGTAACAATCGCAAGAAGATTATTTCTCTGCCGTTGATCGTTCGAGAAATGGCTCACACCGACATCAATATGGACGGCTCCACCACCTCTGCAACCATCGGTTCAACTACGTCATCAATGTTTTCCTCGTTTGCATCAATGAGGGCTTCTTCTTCAACCATGGCCCCATTGCAAACATCTAGAACTAATGGTCTTGCCGAGAAACCATCAACGTTCTCGGGCAAGAATTTCAAATATTGGCAAGAAAAGATGCTATTCTACCTCACAACCGTGGGGTTTGCCGGATTCTTGATGGAGGATAAACCTCCAACCCCGAGTGAAGGGGAGACGAGCCAAGAAATTCGTGCCGGATATTTGAACTGGTGCCACGGCAACTACTTGTGCCGTAACACCGTTCTCATGTCTCTGGACGAACGGCTCTACCGTGTTTTCAAGGTTCATGAAACCGCGAAACAATTGTGGGAGGCCCTTGATCTAAAGTATCAAGTGGACAAGGCGAATACTACCAAGTATGTCGTCGCCAAATGGTTGGAATATAAAATGGTCGACTCCCGGCCATTGATGGACCAAGTGGAAGAGTTCCAAAATCTTTCACATGAGGTTCAAGCCGAAGGGATGCCCTTGGCGGATGCATTGCTCGTTGCAATCATCATAGAGAAATTACCTCCTAGTTGGAGAAAATTTCAAAACCTTTTGAAGCATGAGCGCTCGGAGATGTCCGTGCCGATATTGATATCCAAGCTTCAAATGGAGGATCACGTGAGAAGCCGTGATCAAAAGGGAAAAGCTCCGATGGAGGCAAAGGCCAATCTCACCGAGAAAGGCGGTCCCTCCAACAAACGTGGTCGCCCTAACCCTAATAATAAGGGTAAAGGGAAGCAAGGCGGTAGTCAACCATCAAAGTTTGATGGTGTATGTTTTAATTGTGACAAACAAGGTCACATGGCTAAGGATTGCCGCAAGCCAAAGCGGAAGAAGGCAAAGAGCAACGTGAACAACGTCGAGAAGGACTTCGACGATTGGAACCAAGATGACTTTGCTGCCATGATCTCTGAGGTGAATCTTGTGGACAACCCTAACGCTTGGTTCGTCGACACCGGCGCTACCGTCCATATATGCATAAATCGTGAGTTGTTCCACAACTACAAGGAAGTGGAAAACAAAACGATAATGGAGGCTAGCGAGCGGACATCCCAAGTCCTTGGCATGGGAGATGTGATTCTTCAACTCACGTCGGGCGTGGAGATCACATTGAAAGATGTATTACACGTTCCAACTATCCGAAAGAATTTAATTTCGGGCTTTAGGCTTACGAAAAAGGATTTTGAATTGTTTTTCAAATCTGACTATGTTGTAATACGCAAGTGGGGAAAATTCCTAGGGAAAGGCTATGCCTCCGAAGGACTTTTCAAACTTGGAGTAAGAGCTTGTAAGCCTGCCAAGGCTAAAATCAATAAAGATGCATCAACTTCTTCTGCTTACTTGATTGAGTGTTCTGATTTATGGCATTGTAGACTTGGACATGTTAATCTAAATGCTATAAAGAGATTAGTAAAAATGAATTTACTAAAAGTTGATGAATACAACTCACAAGAAAAATGTGAAGTTTGTGTTGAAGCCAAAATGGCTAAGTTACCGTTTACATCGGTAGAAAGGAGCACTCAACCATTGGAACTTATTCACACCGATGTTTGTGATTTAAAGTTCGTGCAAACTAGAGGTGGCAAGAAGTACTTTATCACCTTTATAGACGATTGCACAAAGTATTGTTACCTTTACTTATTGAAAAGTAAAGATGAGGCTATTGAAACTTTTAGAAACTTCAAAAATGAAGCCGAGAATCAACTTGGATGTCGAATTAAGATGGTTCGAAGTGATAGAGGTGGAGAATATGTAGCTCTGTTTGCTGAATTATGCAACGAAAGTGGTATAATACATCAAATTACGGCACCTTATTCACCACAATCTAACGGCGTTGCTGAATGCAAGAACCGAACTCTTAAGGAGATGATGAACGCCTTGTTGATTAGTTTAGGATTACCCCAAAACATGTGGGGAGAAGCTGTATTAACAGCCAATTATATCTTGAACAAAATTCCTCTCAAAGGGAAAGATGTAACTCCCTATGAGCTATGGAAAGGAAGAAAACCATCGTATAAATACCTCAAAGTGTGGGGGTGTTTAGCCAAGGTAGAAGTGCCTTTACCAAAGCAAGTTACAATAGGACCTAAAACGGTGGATTGTATCTTCATTGGTTATGCACTTAATAGCAGTGCCTATCGTTTTATAGTGCACAGATCGGAGATACATGATATACATGTTGGGACAACGAAAGAATCAAGGAATGCTATATTCTTTGAAAATATCTATCCTAACAAGGATAAAGTTACATCGAACTCTAATGATGGAGTTGATGGTGATGCTACAGGTTCTAAACCTATGGAAGTAGTTAGTAATTCTACTCAAGTAGATGATGCCACGGGTTCTAATCCTGTACCACCTAA
Organism: Salvia miltiorrhiza; assembly: GCF_028751815.1. NCBI lineage: Eukaryota > Viridiplantae > Streptophyta > Magnoliopsida > Lamiales > Lamiaceae > Salvia > Salvia miltiorrhiza. The sequence goes on along the minus strand of NW_026651451.1, from coordinate 199,477 downwards.
TAGGAAAAGACCAAGGTCTAAACCTATGGATGTAGAACCGAGACGTGGGGAACGAGTTAGAAAAGCTAATGTCTATGGACCAGATTATGTTGTCTTGATGCTAGATGGCGAACCGGTGACGATTAAAGAAGCTATGTCTGGCTCAGATGCAGCTCTTTGGAAAGAAGCCATCGATATTGAGATTGAGTCCATTACACAGAATCATACTTGGGTGCTGGTAGATCTACCACCTGGTGCTAAAGCTTTAGCCATGTGACCTTGTTTGTCACAATTAAAACATACACCATCAAACTTTGATGGTTGACTACCGCCTTGCTTCCCTTTACCCTTATTATTAGGGTTAGGGCGACCACGTTTGTTGGAGGGACCGCCTTTCTCGGTGAGATTGGCCTTTGCCTCCATCGGAGCATTTCCCTTTTGATCACGACTTCTCACGTGATCCTCCATTTGAAGCTTGGATATCAATATCGGCACGGACATCTCCGAGCGCTCATGCTTCAAAAGGTTTTGAAATTTTCTCCAACTAGGAGGTAATTTCTCTATGATGATTGCAACGAGCAATGCATCCGCCAAGGGCATCCCTTCGGCTTGAACCTCATGTGAAAGATTTTGGAACTCTTCCACTTGGTCCATCAATGGCCGGGAGTCGACCATTTTATATTCCAACCATTTGGCGACGACATACTTGGTAGTATTCGCCTTGTCCACTTGATACTTTAGATCAAGGGCCTCCCACAATTGTTTCGCGGTTTCATGAACCTTGAAAATACGGTAGAGCCGTTCGTCCAGAGACATGAGAACGGTGTTACGGCACAAGTAGTCGCCGTGGCACCAGTTCAAATATCCGGCACGAATTTCTTGGCTCGTCTCCCCTTCACTCGGGGTTGGAGGTTTATCCTCCATCAAGAATCCGGCAAACCCCACGGTTGTGAGGTAGAATAGCATCTTTTCTTGCCAATATTTGAAATTCTTGCCCGAGAACGTTGATGGTTTCTCGGCAAGACCATTAGTTCTAGATGTTTGCAATGGGGCCATGGTTGAAGATGAAGCCCCCATTGATGCAAACGAGGAAAACATTGATGACGTAGTTGAACCGATGGTTGCAGAGGTGGTGGAGCCGTCCATATTGATGTCGGTGTGAGCCATTTCTCGAACGTGTATCAACGGCAGAGAAATAATCTTCTTGCGATTGTTACTACCGGGTACACGATCGAGATATTACAAAATAAATATTTTGAGATATTACAACTCAAAATAATTGAAAATATTACAAAAGAAAATAATTTGAGAAATTACAACTCAAATAATTTTATACAACTGAAATATACTGTATAAATAAATTATACGTATAAAATAAGTCGAGTCGAGATGAATCTCTTCCCGCAAGAAGATTATCGCCCCGGTAGTGCTCTTTTGTTTAGGCGTATCTTCCCCAAAGGTAAAACGACTTCGTCTCGTCGGATGTAGCACCACAATCCGGCGAGCTCCGGCGAACTGAATAAGGATCGAAAACTGAGCTAGAGGTTGTATAGGATGAGGTGGAATGCAGAATGCAGAATATGTTGTGAGTTGTGAGTGTATTCTGAAGCTCACAACACACCCATATTTATAGGTGTTAAACCAAGTGTGAACGGCCGGTGTGAACGGACGGCAGTCAACTCCGGCGGAGTTCGGTCCGGCGGCGGCGGTAGGTGGCCTCAATCGTTGAAGGTTGAAGCTGTCAAGTGTGGCACGCAGAAGTTGAAACTGGAGTGTTTCTGCTGCTGTTGCAGAGCTTCTGGAAGGTGAGGTAGGTGATGGGCTGAAGTGTTGGGCCTAGAATTAATTCTGTTGGGCCAAAATAATTAAATCCTGTTGGGCTAAAATAAAAGCCCAATGGTGTTGGTCCAAAAGAATAGTTTGGGCCCCAAACACCACCCCAAAGCACCAATTGCCAAGATCTGAGTCCGAGTCCGAGTCCGAGTCCGAGTCCGAGCCCAGCCCGTCCGACTCCGGCGTCGTCGCGCGCGCGTGTGTGTGTGTGCGCGAGGCTAGTACTTAGATCAAGCCCACTAGCAAGCCCACAAGTCAATTTATCAACTCCATGTGCTTTGCTATTCTTATACATGAAAAACATCTCTATGTTTTCCAATGTGGGATAAATAACATAGCATAATAAATGTTATTTTCCCTCTTCAACATCCAAACTTTGACATACAATATCTCACTCACCGGAAATCGGTTTTGAGACTTCAAGTATATCACGTTGATCTACTCGAGATGTAGATTATCTCAAAATATTTATTTTGTAATATCTCGATCGTGTACCCGGTAGTAACAATCGCAAGAAGATTATTTCTCTGCCGTTGATACACGTTCGAGAAATGGCTCACACCGACATCAATATGGACGGCTCCACCACCTCTGCAACCATCGGTTCAACTACGTCATCAATGTTTTCCTCGTTTGCATCAATGGGGGCTTCATCTTCAACCATGGCCCCATTGCAAACATCTAGAACTAATGGTCTTGCCGAGAAACCATCAACGTTCTCGGGCAAGAATTTCAAATATTGGCAAGAAAAGATGCTATTCTACCTCACAACCGTGGGGTTTGCCGGATTCTTGATGGAGGATAAACCTCCAACCCCGAGTGAAGGGGAGACGAGCCAAGAAATTCGTGCCGGATATTTGAACTGGTGCCACGGCGACTACTTGTGCCGTAACACCGTTCTCATGTCTCTGGACGAACGGCTCTACCGTGTTTTCAAGGTTCATGAAACCGCGAAACAATTGTGGGAGGCCCTTGATCTAAAGTATCAAGTGGACAAGGCGAATACTACCAAGTATGTCGTCGCCAAATGGTTGGAATATAAAATGATCGACTCCCGGCCATTGATGGACCAAGTGGAAGAGTTCCAAAATCTTTTACATGAGGTTCAAGCCGAAGGGATGCCCTTGGCGGATGCATTGCTCGTTGCAATCATCATAGAGAAATTACCTCCTAGTTGGAGAAAATTTCAAAACCTTTTGAAGCATGAGCGCTCGGAGATGTCCGTGCCGATATTGATATCCAAGTTTCAAATGGAGGATCACGTGAGAAGCCGTGATCAAAAGGGAAAAGCTCCGATGGAGGCAAAGGCCAATCTCACCGAGAAAGGCGGTCCCTCCAACAAACGTGGTCGCCCTAACCCTAATAATAAGGGTAAAGGGAAGCAAGGCGGGACTACCCATCAAAGTTTGATGGTGTATGTTTTAATTGTGACAAACAAGGTCACATGGCTAAGGATTGCCGCAAGCCAAAGCGGAAGAAGGCAAAGAGCAACGTGAACAACGTCGAGAAGGACTTCGACGATTGGAACCAAGATGACTTTGCTGCCATGATCTCCGAGGTGAATCATGTGGACAACCCTAACGCTTGGTTCGTCGACACCGGCGCTACCGTCCATATATGCATAAATCGTGAGTTGTTCCACAACTACAAGGAAGTGGAAAACAAAACGATAATGGAGGCTAGCGAGCGGACATCCCAAGTCCTTGGCATGGGAGATGTGATTCTTCAACTCACGTCGGGCGTGGAGATCACATTGAAAGACGTATTACACGTTCCAACTGTCCGAAAGAATTTAATTTCGGGCTTTAGGCTTACGAAAAAGGATTTTGAATTGTTTTTCAAATCTGACTATGTTGTAATACGCAAGTGGGGAAAGTTCCTAGGGAAAGGCTATGCCTCCGAAGGACTTTTCAAACTTGGAGTAAGAGCTTGTAAGCCTGCCAGGGCAAAAATCAATAAAGATGCATCAACTTCTTCTACTTACTTGATTGAGTGTTCTGATTTATGGCATTGTAGACTTGGACATGTTAATCTAAATGCTATAAAGAGATTAGTAAAAATGAATTTACTAAAAGTTGATGAATACAACTCACAAGAAAAATGTGAAGTTTGTGTTGAAGCCAAAATGGCTAAGTTACCGTTTAAATCGGTAGAAAGGAGCACTCAACCATTGGAACTTATTCACACCGATGTTTGTGATTTAAAGTTTGTGCAAACTAGAGGTGGCAAGAAGTACTTTATCACCTTTATAGACGATTGCACAAAGTATTGTTACCTTTACTTATTGAAAAGTAAAGATGAGGCTATTGAAGCTTTTAGAAACTTCAAAAATGAAGCCGAGAATCAACTTGGATGTCGAATTAAGATGGTTCGAAGTGATAGAGATGGAGAATATGTAGCTCCGTTTGCTAAATTATGCAACGAAAGTGGTATAATACATCAAATTACGGCACCTTATTCACCACAATCTAACGGCGTTGCTGAACGCAAGAACCGAACTCTTAAGGAGATGACGAACGCCTTGTTGATTAGTTCAGGATTACCCCAAAACATGTGGGGAGAAGCTGTATTAACGACCAATTATATGTTGAACAAAATTCCTCTCAAAGGGAAAGATGTAACTCCCTATGAGCTATGGAAAGGAAGAAAACCTTCGTATAAATACCTCAAAGTGTGGGGGTGTTTAGCCAAGGTAGAAGTGCCTTTACCAAAGCAAGTTACAATAGGACCTAAAACGGTGGATTGTATCTTCATTGGTTATGCACTTAATAGCAGTGCCTATCGTTTTATAGTGCATAGATCGGAGATACCTGATATACATGTTGGGACAACGATAGAATCAAGGAATGATATATTCTTTGAAAATATCTATCATAACAAGGATAAAGTTACATCGAACTCTAATGATGGAGTTGATGGTGATGCTACAGGTTCTAAACCTATGGAAGTAGCTAGTAATTCTACTCAAGTAGATGATGCCACGGGTTCTAATCCTGTACCACCTAATAGGAAAAGACCAAGGTCTAAACCTATGGATGTAGAACCGAGACGTGGGGAACGAGTTAGAAAAGCTAATGTCTATGGACCGGATTATGTTGTCTTGATGCTAGATGGCGAACCGGTGACGATTAAAGAAGCTATGTCTGGCTCAGATGCAGCTCTCTGGAAAGAAGCCATCGATATTGGGATTGAGTCCATTATGCAGAATCATACTTGGGTGCTAGTAGATCTACCACCTGGTGCTAAAGCTTTAGGATGCAAATGGATCCTAAAGAAGAAGTACAAATCTGATGGTACTATAGATAAGTACAAAGCCCGACTTGTCGTTCAAGGTTTCAGGCAGAAAGAAGGGTACGATTTCTTCGATACCTATTCACCTGTGACTAGACTAACATCTATTCGGATGCTTCTCGCTATTGCTGCCTTGCACAATCTCGAGATTCACCAAATGGATGTGAAAACTGCATTCTTGTATGGCGAGTTGGAAGATGAAATATATATGAAGCAACCTGAAGGGTTTGTAGTACCTGGGCAAGAACACAAAGTATGCAAACTTCAAAGGTCTTTATATGGGTTGAAGCAAGCACCGCTTCAATGGCATTTAAAATTTGACAGTGTAATGTTGTCAAATGGATTCAGAATCAATGAGTGCGATAAATGTATCTACATTAAGAATTCTAATAACGGATATGTTATTGTTTGTCTTTATGTAGATGACATGCTCATCATAGGAAGTAATTCCCGAGTGATTCAAGAAACCAAAGGCATGCTAAGTAAAAATTTTAGCATGAAAGATATGGGCTTAGCTGATGTTATCATTGGAAATAAAATTCTAAGAATACCTGATGGTATTGCTATAACACAATCTCACTACGTTGAGAAAGTGTTAAAGAAATTCAACGCTTTTGACAAGCCAATAGCTAAGACACCATGGAAACCTAGTGTGCATTTGAGTGTACACAAGGGAGAACCTGTTGACGCGATAGAATATGCGAAGATTATTGGGAGCTTGATGTATCTAACAAATTGCACTCGTCCCGATATAGCATGCTCGGTCAACAAGTTGAGCAGCTTTACAGCTAACCCTAGTAATGAACATTGGAAAGCTCTTGAAAGGGTTTTGAGATATTTGAAATATACTCAAAACTATGCGATTCATTATACTAGGGAGCCCTCTGTACTTGAAGGGTACTGTGATGCAAATTGGATATCTGATGCAAAAGACTCGTTTTCAACGAGCGGTTATGTATTCACTGTGGGGGGTGGTGCTGTGTCTTGGAAATCCAAGAAGCAAACATGTATTGCTAGATCGACCATGGAATCAGAATTCATAGCTTTGGATAAAGCTGGTGAAGAGGCCGAGTGGCTTAAAAATTTTCTCGAGGATATTCCATGTTGGTCGAAACCTGTGTCGTCCGTAATAATTCATTGTGATAGTCAAGCTGCTATCGGACGAGCACAAAACCATTTGTATAACGGTAAGTCGAGACATATTCGTCGACGTCATAATACCGTGAGACATCTGATCACTAGTGGAGTTATCAAAATTGATTATATAAGATCAATTGATAACATAGCGGATCCTTTAACAAAAAGTATCCATCGAGATCAGATGTATAAACTGTTAGGGGGAATGGGTTTGAAGTCCACAAATTAAGGATAATCATAGTGGAAACCCAACCATGATGACTGGAGGATCCCAAGAACTTGGTTCAATGGGACGACTAAGCTATGAAAATCCGTGTGTTGAACACTCGAATTGCCTATTCCTTGTAGAACAGTGAGTGTTCAGAAACCTGCACGTGGTGAGGTTAAGTCTTTGACTTTTAATGACTCTAGAACTCCTCGAAGAGGACAAGTATAGCAGGATACTTGAGTTAAGAGTCACCTATGTAAGTGTGAAGTGGGGCCGTTTCGATTGAAACACTTATGAATCCAAAGAGGTGTTCCAAGGCCTGTAATGGACACAAACGTGAGAACGAATAAGGATTGAAGCAATATTGTGTCAATATTGTTGACTCAGTATACACCGAGGAGGACTAGTTCAAGGAACACAATCCACTAGGCCGCCGATATACTCGATAACATTGACTATGGCAGGTTCAAAGCCACAAGCTACCTTTCCAAATGCAATGTTGTTTCTTAAGAGGACTGAGCTAAATGTCTGCATACATTCGCATACTGATTTCTCACTCATGTGGGGGATTGTTGAAAATATGGTTTTATGCCATATCTGAAAATTATTATTTAATTAAATATTTATTATTTAATTAAAATAATTATTGGATGTTAATCTACATCTCGAGTAGATCAACGTGATATACTTGAAGTCTCAAAACCGATTTCCGGTGAGTGAGATATTGTATGTCAAAGTTTGGATGTTGAAGAGGGAAAATAACATTTAGTATGCTATGTTATTTATCCCACATTGGAAAACATAGAGATGTTTTTCATGTATAAGAATAACAAAGCACATGGAGTTGATAAATTGACTTGTGGGCTTGCTAGTGGGCTTGATCTAAGTACTAGCCTCGCGCGCACACACACACACGCGCTCGGACTCGGACTTGGATCTTGGCAATTGGCAATTGGTGCTTTGGGGTGGTGTTTGGGGCCCAAACTATTCTTTTGGACCAACTCCATTGGGCTTTTATTTTAGCCCAACAGGATTTAATTATTTTGGCCCAACAGAATTAATTCTAGGCCCAACACTTCAGCCCATTACCTACCTCACCTTCCAGAAGCTCTGCAGCAGCAGCAGAAACACTTTAGTTTCAACTTTTGCGTGCCACACTTGACAGCTTCAACCTTCAACGATTGAGGCCACCTACCGCCGCCGCCGGATCGGACTCCGCCGGAGTTGACTGCCGTCCGTTCACACCGGCCGTTCACACCTTCCGTTCACACTTGGTTTAACACCTATAAATATGGGTGTGTTGTGCGCTTCAGAATACACTCACAACTCACAACATATTCTGCATTCTGCATTCCACCTCATCCTATACAACCTCTAGCTCAGTTTTCGATCCTTATTCAGTTCGCCGGAGCTCGCCGGATTGTGGTGCTACATCCGACGAGACGAAGTCGTTTTACCTTTGGGGAAGAAACGCCTAAACCAAATAGCACTACCGGGGCGATAATCTTCTTGCGGGAAGAGATTCATCTCGACTCGACTTATTTTATACGTATAATTTATTTATACAGTATATTTCAGTTGTATAAAATTATTTGAGTTGTAATTTCTCATATTATTTTCTTTTGTAATATTTTCAATTATTTTGAGTTGTAATATCTCAAAATATTTATTTTGTAATATCTCGATCATGTACCCGGTAGTAACAGTAGACACTTTAATGCCAATCCTTCTTACAATGGAATTGGAGATGTATTCAAGAGAGTCTACAAAGAAGGGGGAGTCCGCGGTCTCTACCGTGGCATAGGTGCACTTGAAATTCGATTAATCTATTTGATCTTGAGTTAGTCTTCTGTGCGGCGGTCGCATAGGATGCGACGGGTCGGATCCAACCCGACCCGCATCAAAGATTTATATTTTAAATTTCGTAAATAAGTTCAAAACTGTCCTGTGGTGTAGTGGTTGATGACTTCAAATGCGCACCTCTATTCAATAGGTCAAGGGTTCGAAACCACTTTTTACCATTTTCTTACTTTTTCGATTTTTTTGCTTATTTTTGGGTTTCTCTTTTTTTTCCTCAGTTTTTTGCTTTTGTTGTTTCTTTTTCGATATAACTTTTTTCCAGTTTTTTTTTCCAACTTTTCTGTCTTTTTTAATTTTCGCTTTTTGTTAGCTTACTTATTTTCTTCTATTTTTTTCAATCTTTTTCATATTACCTTTACTCATATCAATGGTTATTTTTTTTACAACCATAATTATTTAACCAAATAATTATAATTATAAGTTTTCGTGAGTAAAATTAACAATTTTCGTGAAAAAAGTAATAATTTTGAAATATTACATTTATTCTTATGAATAATAGTAACTTTTTTTATTAAGATTATGGTTACTTTTAATAAGTATAAAATGTACTTTTCTTAGCACAAATGTATACTTATGTTAATATAAGTATTTATCTTCATTCAATACAAAGTATTATATAAACTAAATCCTAAACCATAAAAACTAAACCCTAAACCTTGAAAACTAAACCCTAAATCCTGAATATTGAACCCTAATAGGAATATTTACTTTTCATAAGCATAAGATATACATTTGTTCGCACAAATGTATACTTATGATAATATAATTATTTACTTTTGTTCAATATAAGTATTACATTTTCTAGATGTAATTTTTACTTTTATTGAAAATAAGTATTACTTTTTCTATTATTAATTAAATATTTACTTTCAATCAGTATAAGATGTACATTTGTTAGCACAAATGTATATTCATATTAATATAAGGATTTAATTTCATTTGATATAAAGTATTATGTTTTCTAAACCCTAAACACTAAATTCTAAACCCTAAACCTTGAAAACTAAACCCTAAACACTTGATTGATTAAATATAATTAAATATTATTAATTAAATATTTTCTAGATATAAATATTTACTTTCAATCAGTATAAAATGTACACTTGTTAGCACAAATGTATATTCATATTAATATAAGGATTTAATTTCATTTGATATAAAGTATTATATTTTCTAAACCCTAAACACTTGATTGATTGAGTTTAGAGTATCAGATAAATGACTATTTTCATACATTATAACTAAAAGTAACAGTTTTTATGAATAAAAATAAACATTATTGTGAAAAAATGTAATGTTTCAAAAATATTACTCCACATTTCTTCATAATAATAATTAATTTTCTTTTTATCAATCAATATTTTTTTCTTACTAAAATAATTACTTGACCAAATAATTAAAAGAACAAGTTCCAATAAATAAAAGTAACAATTATAATAAACAAATATAATAATTTTGAAACATTTGTTTACGATAATTTCTATTTTTACTCACGAGAACCTATACTTTTAGTTATTTGTTCAAGTAATTATTGTCGTCAGAAAAAGTAATTAATGATATGAAGAAATATAATATTTTAAAAGTATTACATTTTTCACGAGAATATATAAAAAAGCAAAAGAAAAACAGTAAATACAAAAACAAACGAAAAATAAAGAAAATACTGAAAAGAAAAAAAAACCAAAATATATAAAAAAATATGTAAAAGAAAAACAGTAAAAAGAAATGCCAAAAAGAAAAAATAAAAAAAAAATGCAAAGAAAAAAAAAATAATAAAGAAAACATGAAAAAAAAAACGTAAAAACAAAACAAAAAAACTAAACAAAACCGCAAAAAGAAACAAAATAGAAAAAGAAAACAAAAAAATGTGAAGAAAAAGGAAAAAGAACATGGCAATTGCATGTAATGGGTTTCGTACCCTCGCCACCAAGGAGAAATGGCGTGCTATGGCCATTGCACCAAAGGCTCAATCTGTATTTATTTGTTTAAACATTTTATATAATATGTTGACGCGGGTCGGGTCAAAACAGATTTGACCCGTCGCATGCAAGATTTTGCGTTTGATCTTATATTATTTCAGCGTCGTTTTGAAATATTTAGAGGCATCAATGCATGCATTTGTACTTTCTTTGCTAATAATAATAACCTGAAGTTGCAAAATTTTACTATCAAAATTGATATCGAAGATGTTTCTTTGCGCAGGTCCGACACTTATAGGTATTCTTCCGTATGCTGGCCTGAAGTTTTACGTCTACGAGGAACTCAAGAGGCACGTCCCCGAAGAACACCAGAAGTCGATTGTAATGCGGCTATCCTGTGGAGCCATAGCCGGTGTACTTGGACAGACTTTGACGTACCCGTTAGATGTTGTGAGGAGGCAGATGCAGGTATTGCACCGTCTCGAGTCACGGTTGGAGACAGTTGTTCGCTGGCCTAAGCATCAATTACATCAAGGTAACTTACCATCTCGAGTCAATTCACTCGTCTCTTCTTTTATCGAATCACAACGCGTTAGTGAAATGAGGTAGACTTCCCGATAGGCACAAATATTGAAATCTGCACATTTTGATCGAACATGAGCCGTAAGTATTATAGCTTTCTAGTATATTTCACCTTTCTACGATGAATGATCGTGGTCCGACCCTAACTTCTTTGGGCATGAAGAGACGAGCTAATTTTATTTCTGCCATCGAAGAATTGTCAAGAATCCGTGATGCTTATACTGTTTGATCCTTTCCTTCAGGTTGTACCTTCTGTTGCGATTGGATTCACGGTTTATGACGCGATAAGGTTCAGTTGCGAATTCCTCCTCGTCAAAAATCGAACGCAACGGCATCCGCATAATGTATAGAGCGAGCAGAGCTCGACTTGATAGTAAACGAGTTATAGCTAAAATTCTTTTGATGAATAGTGCGATGAATGACTGTTGTGTGTAGGTTGTTAATTTAGGAATTCATTGAACGTTGAATTCATCATAAACGATCACTAATTAAGTTTTTGGTTTCAAAGATATCAATCTGGAATTTGTTTTTATTTTTGTGTCTTGTTTTTATCTCATTTTCATATATATGCGTTGATAAACAGATGAAATGGAAGATGGATTCAAGTTCTGATCTTGAAAAGATATATATTTATAATTTAATTTTGATATAGTTCATTCAATATATATGTATATAGTTTATTAGACCCGGTTTAAAGATCTAAGCAACAAGGTTAAAAAAATACCTTAATCAAGAATGAATCCAATACGTTGAGCAAAACAATCTAGAAAACATTCAAAAGGGAAACATTATTCTGATTTTGGGTACAACTAGGTGTATCGTACAATCGGGTTACACCTGCACTCAGACCCTGATCCACATCCTGATTTGAATCTGCATTTTGACCCGAATCGTGTAAATGACATTATTCTGAATGCGAATCAATTCGATTGTACGATACATCCGCCTGTACCTAAGTTTTTGTGTTAGTTTTATTTAGTAATCTTAAAAAGGTCGATTATGTTTTATACAAATTATTCATTATATTCATTAATTGTGAAGATGAGAGGAATTATTTGTTTGCGTTCACTACTATGGACTCCTCCTATCTCCCATAAAGCTTAAAGCTGTGCTACTTTATGTAAATCAATGAGAGTAGCTACTCCGAGTAGTTTGCGAGTAGCTATGTTTGTTTACAGTCCTACAAATGATATAACATTAGAAGTCGACCTCATTATTTTCGGAGGTGTAAAAAGGAGAGGCTGACAAATATAGAGTCCTCCCCACAGACTTATTGTTCGAAAACTCCTCCGTTTGACGGACGATCATCTCTACGACGGAGCGAGGCTCGTCTGCTGGCGGTGGTACCACATTATCCACTTCTCATGCCTTCATCAACGCACAGATGCACGAGATCCTCTTATCACCCATAGATATTAAAGCTCTGCCACTTTATGTAATAGCCAACGCAGACGGCGAAATCCACACATCTAAGTTAACTCACCTCTCCAAATCTCACGATACGATCTTTAATTTGATATATGTAAATATTTGATTTGAAATGTAAAAACTATATTTATTTAAAGACTAAAAATTAAAAAAAATCTCTCTTCTGTCTCATTTTTTTCGAGCTTGCAATTTGTAAATGTAGGACAAATTTTTTTGAACTTTCAATTACAGGACAAATTATTTTTTCAGACTTATTTTGTCCTACTCATGTTGAATTTTCAAAAATTTGCCCTATAATTACAAACCCGAAAAAATTTGTCCTATAAAAAAAACTTTGGCTCCATGTTCTACTGTGACTGATCAATATTGCTATTGCCTGCAGCTTTTTTTCAGTACAACTTCTCAACAAAAAAACATACATACTGCTTAGCTGAATAATAAGATTAATGCGAATCTTAGCCAAAAGTATTTACTTCTCATGTTTGTTGGATTGAGGCAAAGGAATTTGAAAAGCTTTGTGATTGAATTCTCTAGTAAATGATATGTTTAAATAAATAAATATGAATATTAAATATAGGTAAATGTAAAAACTAAAATAGAATTAATTCATTTAAATTTCAGAATTAATCAATATATAATACGATTAGCGATTCCTGGCCTCTCCTTAATTCACTCTCCTATGTGGCATATCTAAGAATTCACCATTCAAAATCCCTGCAATTCTAGAGCTTCTAGCTTTAAAATTTAAATCCCACGTGGCAATACACATCCACGTCATTTATTTTATTTCATTTACAGCAAACCCTAAGTCCCCAATCTTTGGACCTCTTTCACACTTTCACACACACAGCCGCCCAAGCCGTCCTCTGCCTCTGCGTGAATCCAGTCGCCCACCTCCCCGCCAAACACCGCTAGACGCCGTTCTGCCGCCACGATTCGGACGCCGTCTCCGCCTTATGCACGGATCCAGCCGCGCCGTCCTCCGCCCTGCCCGCCCAAAGCTCTACCTCTCCGCCAACCACCGCCAGCCGCTGTCCTGTCGCCGTGATTCAGATGTGGTCCACCGTCCCACGATTCAGACGTCATCTTGGCTTTCTATGCGAATCCAGCTGCGCCGTCCTCCGCCCAGCCCAACCCAAAGCTCAGCTGTCCGGCGCCGTCCTCCTTCCCCACCGCAATCCATCGAGCCTGGAGTGCCTCTCCTCTCTCTTTCCCTTGCCGCGATTCGCCGCACCCCATCGTTTCTCTAACCTTCCTCTCCCCACCGCTCCCCACCGCGTTCAGTCATGGTAAGAATTATATTAGGAAAAAAATTGAATGCGCTTGACTATTGTAAATATAGAATGATTGTTTTCATAGAATGAAAAGATTTACTGGAAAGTTTTGATCTTTTGCTTTTATTTTATTCTTTCGGATTAGTGTTCATATGGTGGTTGGAGGTAAAGTCTACCCTGCACTCAACTCATTACACTCCCATACTAAGATCTTGACAAGTGTCCACTATCTTTTTCCCCAATTTCATTTAATTTTGGTTTGACCTATTCAAAAATTTTATTTACACTTTGAACCCCTTACTTCGCAAAAAGGGCACAGAAAATCCAATTGTAACTCTGAAAATTTTGTAAAATCTTTTGCATCCCCGCGCTTGCCTAAAATGGTATCAGAGCGGGTTTTAATTGAGGAATTATATTATATTTATTTTATTTTATGATTTTACCTTTGGGATTAACCTATATGGAGGGAGACTTCATAAAAGTATATGGATCTGGACGAATGTCCGAGATGTCTTGTTTACAGGATTTCTCTCCAATCCATGGAGAGAGAAAACGGACGCCTACTAGGTGCATTACGAGTGTATTGTCGAGCCTTAGCGGTTCACATTAACGAAGACGAGGAAACTGTTCGTGAGTTAATCACGTACATCCAGGGATACCTTGATGCCCTATTGGAGAATGCCGAGGCCATATCGGCAAACCGACGAGCGAGAGACAACCTCCATCAACAATATCATACTTGATGGAACCAAAAAACAAGGCAGGAGTAGCTTATCCAAGCTACCACAAGATCGAGCCAGACTCTTCCGAGAATGTCAACCTACGGGAGATTCAAAAGACGGTGGAGTATTACGGCAACAAGCTGTATGAGCTACCGATGGAGATGAGCAAAATATCACTCAAACAAGAGGAAATACTAACCCTCTTGCGTGATATCCAGAAAAGAATGGAGGAGATCGAAAGGCGAAAACCATGTTCCGGAAAAATTCGGAATCAATGGTCTAAAGACCCAACGAATCTATCTCTATTTGATGCAACACCCAAGGAGTTGCAGCCGAAGGACATAATCCGAATCATGAAAGGCAAATATCATGAATAGCCTTGACAGAATCGGATTAGAAGATCTACAAGAGTTAGCAGAATCTTTTGCTAACCTCAATATGGTGGATCTAAAGATGAACCAAGGAGATGAGGTCCCCAAAACCGAGTCTCAAGAAGGAGAACCGTCGAAGAAGGGGTCAGCTCAAGACGATGCAGGCCAGTTCCAACGAACCAGACGACGGAGGCCCCAGATGCAGGATACTCCTGTAGGAAAGGTCACACTGGAACCAGTTCATCCATATGGATTGATTCTCAACCTCGACGAAGCCAGTTTCAAAGAATGGGAGGGTCTCATCGACGAATGGGCTTCATCATTAAAAGTTGTGATTGCCACAATTGATTACGACAAAAAAGAATTTGCCAGAGTCTTCGAAGCTAGCTTGGCAGGCATGGCAAAACAATACTGGGAAAAATTGGAAGTCATGACAAAGGAGGAGTTGTTTAGTAATCCGTCAATGTATGAAATCATTAAGGATACTACTAAGCAGATTAAAATCCATTTCTTGGGAATGAGTTTTTTCGAAGGATCCGCAGAGGAGAAGCGCAAGAAATATCAACAGGCACTTTACAATCTAAGATTGATGGTGCTAGAGCCAAAAGCTCTCGATGAATTTCTGCGCTTATACACCCTATATGTCCATATGGGGGATGTTGAAGATCAGAAGGCCATGGACCTTTTCTTCCCAAAGTTTCCAAGTCCATGGAGGGAAATGCTCATCAATGAGTATGTTTCACCAGGAGGATATCCACTTGATAGCGCTTCAAGGAGGATGTCTTATGTCCACAAGAAGCTGTCCGAATGGTGCCAGAAGGCGGCGGACCAGAGAAATCTCAAGAGATTGAGGAGACTCAACAAGAAATCCCCATTGATGTGCGACAACATTGATCTTCCAATAGAAATTGGTGCTGAGTTGCTGTATCAAAGGAGGAGCAGAAAGAAACATAGGTACCAACCCTATGAAAGAAGGTCTAGAAGAAGTTCTTGGAAGCCAAGAACTATGTGGACCAGACAGAAGGCACGCTCCTACAAATCAGGCCAACGGAGCGGACCATCAAGAAACCGATTCTCAAATCAAAAGAGAATCCCGGCGAGAAAAACTTTCAGGCGTACTCAAGCCAAAACAAATGAAAGTTTTAAAGATTGCAACTGCTGGACGTGCGGAGCAAAGGGGCATATTTCCACCAATTGTCCATACAACAAGATTAGGAAATTCGAATCCACACCGGATATCGAGGACGCCATCTACCACCAGGAACTGATACCCGTATATCAGTTCAAAGATATATCCTCTGATGAGAGTATATATGAGCAGGAAGAAGTCTTTAGTTCTGAAGATTCGGAGATGACCGATGGATCAACCGGAGACGAGTCAGACTAAAGAAGAACACGAGGTCCACCACATCCAGAAGGAGGATCAAAATGGATTCACTAGCCATTTTCTGATTCCACAAGAAGAAGTGGTGAAGAAGCTCGTGAAGAAACTCAATAGGGAAACTGGAGAGGTACATACATACCAAGGGTTTTCCAATGGAAGATTGAATCGAGTTTTAAATAGCTTGATTCCATCCAAGAGGAAGCATCATGTCTATTTTGGTGTCACAAACCGAGAAATGGCGCTTCCAATTGAGATCACAAGTAATCAGGTGGAGATCCAGCTGGTTCCTGCCGAAGATATTATGCAGGATCTTAAGAAAATAAAGCCAGAAGTCGCAAGCACGATGAAATGGATTCATATTGGAGCAATTCAATTGGTGATCAAATCCTCCCTTTCCCCAGGGACAGACCAACCAATTGATGTCGCACTTTGCGACAAAAGGATCAGAGATACTAGAGCATCAGTTCTGGGAGCCTTTTCGGGCAATCTCTATGCCAAGAGGATTATAACCGAGTTCTACCCACAAATCGCTTATAATCTGCAGGATTCATCCTTCAGCCGAGCCCTGACCCTCTATCAGGACTACAAAAAGAAGGAGCTTATGACAGGAGGAAATAGGCCATACTCACTGACTTATCAAGTCTCGTATGCCTTATCAAATTCCCATCACACAGAGTTATTTCTGGGAAAAGAATTTATTGAAATTCCAGAAATATTCAAAGAGGTAGCCAAAGCAGTCAATCCAAACCGAGTGGAGATTCCTCAGATCGGAGAAATCGACATCGATATTGGAGACAAGCAGGTGCTCAACCATACCCAGAGTCTCAGACTGGGAGCACCAAGGCTATCATTCCAAGGAAATAGGCTAACTTCAGGGCCTATTACAAGAAGTTTCTCTCATTCATATGAGAGAAGGGCGATCCAGGAAACACCAGTTCCGGACATGAAAATCAAACTTAAATGTCCCGAAGGATGGAGACAAGTTTTCACAAGATTTGATACAACAAGCAGGGAAAACAAGTTTCCTTGTAGCTCGTTGTATTATTTGGCAAATCCAGGAGACAACCGATACATCGGAACTCTGGAGGTCGGAGGCTTTGAAATTCAAACCGAAGGCCAAGCCGGACAAGAAGCAGACGTCCTTATATTAGGATGTGATTTCCTTGACAAATATAAACCATAGTCATGGAAATCAGGAGGAATGGAGATCACAATTAGACGCCAAAGAGTGATGATCCAATGACAAGTCCATTCTCGATTTACATCTCTGTAGGGATGTTATACGAGAAATACAAAGCAGAATATTTTGCTGCTTATGTGGATTCAGGAGCAGGAATCTGTACAGCAAAACGAGGAGTCTTTCCAGCAGAAGTGGAAGAAGATCTACCTCGAATTGCAGGAAGGGATTTTTCCAAAAAGATTTTACTTCTATCAAAAGGAGTAAAACAAACGGAAATATTGATCGGCGGAGCAGGACAGACACCTTAGTACAAGGTCAAGACTCCACCAATTTATTTCCATGATACCGGAGCAGATATATTATTCGGAAATAATTTTCTGCAAAGTTTCAAGCGGTATATACAAGACAATGAAGCCAGGAGGCTAGTGTTCACAACCAATTGTGATCACAAGATCATTGTGCAAAGGCTCAAAGGAGCTTTTCATCGCTCAATGCCAATCAAATTCCGCAGCAAGCGTGGTGATGATGGCAGACTCCGGAGACCCCAAATGAAGGATCAAAGGAGATTCAGAGAAGTTTTGCTTAAATGCAGAACTGAGGGATTCCCAGATCTCTCCGAGGAAGAAACTCAAATCCTCAAAGTATCCCTGATATCACACAAAGATATCAAGGAAGAAGAACAGGTGTCCATTGCCGACGTCAAAAGGAGAATCCAGAAGTGTTACCACGAGGATCCTTTGGCATGGTGGGACAAAAACCAGCTCAGAGCAACCTTGAAAGTTAAAACTGGAAAGGAGCATGAGTTTGTTAGGTTCAGACCTATCCTGATGAACATTCAAGATCAACAGGATATGAGGAGTATAATCAAGGAACACCTTGATTTGAAGTTGATCGAACCAGGGAAGTCGCCTTACAGCAGTCCTGGATTTCTAGTAAGAAATCATGGGGAGATCAAGCGAGGAAAGCCAAGATTGGTCATTAATTATAAAGGGATTAATGACATTCTTGAGTTCGATGGATATTTCATCCCGAGCAGAGAACACCTTATCAACTGCATCAGAAGTGCAAGGGTATTCTCAAAGTTCGATTGCAAATCAGGTTTCTACCAGATTCGCATGGAGGAAGGGAGTAAGAAGTTCACAGCCTTCTCAACTCCACAAGGACATTATGTCTGGAATGTCATGCCAATGGGGTTAGCCAACGCGCCTCAGATATTCCAAAGGAAGATGGATAATCTCTTCAAAGATTATTCTTCGTTTATGTTTGTTTATATTGATGATATTCTCATTGCATCAAAGAACATTCATGAACATGTCATGCATCTGGAGATCTTTGCGGATGTTTGTCAACAAGAAGGACTAGTGCTGTCTGAAAAGAAGGCAGTCATTGCTACCCAGAAGATGGAGTTTCTGGGGATTGAGATCGATGAAACTGGGATAATTCTACAAGATCATATTGTGGAAAAAGTCCAGGGATTTCCGGAGGATCTCAAGGAGAAGAAGCAGCTCCAAAGTTTTCTTGGGGTTGTCAATTTTGCAGGGATGTTTATCAAAAACCTTGCAGAACACAGAAAGGTCTTCAGTCCACTACTGAAGAAAGATGTTCCATTCATATGGAAGGAGGAACATCAGGAGGGTATGAAGAAGTTGAAAGAGATTTGCAAAAATCTCCCGAAACTTTCAATACCACAAGACGAGGATGACTTGGTCCTCTACACCGACGCGAGTGATTTCTGGTGGGCAGCTGTGCTTACAAAGATCACCCCTTATGGAGAAGAACCTTGCAGATATTGTAGCGGTCTTTTCTCCGACAACGAAGCTGTGCGGTGGCACATCAACGAGAAAGAATTCTTTGCAGTGCGAAAGGCGTTTAAAAAATGGCCGCTTTTCTTACTTGCTAAAAAATTCGTTTTGAAAGTTGATAACACTAACGTTAAAGCTTTCTTAACAAAAAAGATAGAATCTAAACCTGAAAAGGCTAGATTGCTTAGATGGCAAGCAGAATGCCAATATTATGATTATGATATTGTCATCTTGAAATCTGATCAAAATGTTCTTGCAGATTTCCTAACAAGGGATGGAGCTCCCTGAGGTGGAGGCCATCGAGGCAAAACAGGCGCAGCTCTTTGAAAGTCTAGAGCTGCTACAACAAGAATGGCAAAAGTGTGTTCTACACACTAAACAAGCAGGGAAGATACAAGCAGCTGACGAAGCTCAAGTATCTAACCAAATCGATGCATGCTTCATGAAGATGTTCAATCTTCAAGAAGCAATCAACAAGCCGCTCTTGCGCGTTATCCGAGATAATCGGATTAAAGCAACGCTTTCCGTACAAGGCGGATTACCTGTAGCAGGGGATTCAAGTACCCCTAGCACAAGTCCTGAGGCGATGGTTTCACAGCCAGACCCTCGAGGAAAAGATGTTGTTAAGGGGTCACACCCTGAATCAACATGTCAACCCTCCACCTCTGGGGTAAAAGAGGGAGAGATCAATCTTAGGCCCATGACAGGCCAAGTTAAGGTTGATACTGACTTTATTGAGATTTCTCCTTCTTGGCAGATGTACCAGGACAGGTGGGAGAAACTTCTTACAAGAAAAGGCATTAATCCGGGAAATTGCCGGGTTGATGTTGCCGAAAAATATCCAAGGGTTTGGACGACTCCAGGAGCCAATCCAAACGATGTCAAGGAATGGTATGAGTTAGGGGCTTTGGCCTCAGTTTATACCACCTCTCCAGCCTTCACCGAGATCAAGGGTCTACCCAAATGGATCCAGAAAACGGTGTTTGATACATGGGAGAACAACGAGTCCCTCAAAAGGGGAGATGTTCTGGAATTGTACTGTTTCAGTGCAGCACCAGAGCCAGTTGGAAAAGGAATCTGTGAAGCTTTCCACTTCATCAAGCTTCGGAGACCTGATACGGGAGCCCTTAACCGGATCAAAGTTCCCGACTTCCAGGCTGCAATCGTCTCAACATTCACGGAGGATCAAATCTCCACTAGACGAGCATGGGGTCTATGGGTCTGTCTCATAGAGATGGACAAAATGAAGTCCAGATTCAAGTTCTACCAAAGCTCGGATCTGGGAACGTTCCTAGTTAATACCATGACAGGAACAACGACTCCTTTTGCCGAACAATCCTTCGAGAATAAACGGCAAATGTTGTGGGAGAACAGGATAGCGGGGAGCAAGGAGACTCGTCGCAAGTTTTGCAATATGGCTCATCTGGGCCATTGGATCGAGAAAGTCTGCGATCAATGCTCATCGCAGAAGGAGCCGGAATTCGGCAAAGGATTCTTTCCAAAGCCGGACAAAAGGAGGTTCCGGTCTGATGAACATGATAAACATCAGACTCCAAAGGGAAGAACACCTCGGGCACCAAAAAATTAAGGTGGCCGACAAATCAAAGTGAATCATGTGATTCACAGCAAGGATCGCACCCACAAAAGAAACGACAAAAGTGGGTGGAATAACAGAAGGACCACTCACCAAACGCTCCAGGACAAACGTGAGTGGAAGGAAAAGCAGCCGGCCCCTACCAGCATTATCAAAACAATAAAGCAAGGGTCCAGCACCATGTGATGACACTAACAAATATTGGCAATCAAGGCCGACAAAAGAAGGTGGATGTCATATTCAAGAAAAGCTGGCCACAAAGATGGAATCCGAGGCCACCAACCGAGCAATGATAGAGGGGATCAAACCTCTATATAAACACAAGTGCTGGAGAGAAGAGATCATCCGGAAAAATCACAACACATTTTCACACACCACTTCCTCTCTCTAGAAAAATTATCTTTGTAACTTTTAAATTTTGTTTTCAAAGTTTTTTCGTTTTTAGTTTTAGTTCCTTTTTATTTTATGTACACAAGTATTAGCTACTATGAGTAGCTAAACAAGTTAGTCTCCTCCCTTAGGGAGATTATTATGAAATAAAATAAATATTTTATAATTCCTCTTTTAACGATTTGCTTTTAGCCCAATTTCCGGTTGAGTAAAAATATTTTCTTTTCATTTATCTACAAATATATTTGACGACGGAACACAGTGAAGGAGGAAGGTTGCAACCATCTCTTGCGAGTGCGTGGTTGGACAAGAACCTAGAGGGTGGAAGGTCCGTAAAACGCGACAAAGACTGACTCTTGAAGGTGACCATTCGTCGAAAGGTATACTGTTGATTTATGTTTTGAATTATTTTGAAGTGTTACGGAAGCATGTTGGGCCATATTTTGTTAATTGCATGATTTTACAGTTATAATGAAAAAAATGATTATTCTGCCTGAAATCGAAACATATATGGGGTTCTCGTGTTATTTGTTTTTAAGAAGGGCCAATTTGATATTTCATGAAAAAGGGTATTAAGAATGGACACTTGTCATCATCTTAACATGTGAAGTGTAATGAGTTGAGTGTAGGATATACTGAGCCGTGGTTGGATTAATTTTGTTGATCTGAAAAAATAGAGCATCTGATTATCATGGTTTTACTTCAAAAGTTGTGAATTGGGATTGAGATAACTTTGTTTATCTTTTTCTCCATTAAATCTTTTTTGTTGTTTTTGGATGGTTGTGTATCTGCTTAAAATTGGGATTGAGATAACTTTGCTGGGAAAATTAGCAGCTGTGAGTAGTAATCTTGATGAATCTTTGGTCATTTTGTGGTTGTGGGGTGTGTCAAGATTGAATAATCAGCCAATTTTTTTAGGGTTTAGGTTTAGGATTTGCATCTCGATCAATAATCAGCCAATTTTTGTAGGGTTTAGGTTTAGGATTTACCTCTCATTGAATTTGTCTGTATAAAAATTGAGTTGGACCAAGTTTTGAGCCTAAATTAACTCAGTTTCTGTGGCCTGTTGCAGATATATGCCATTCCAGTTTTTGACATGATGGAAAGTGTCCTTGTGAAGAAGATGAAGCTAAATCCAAGTTTGGGTTTGCGTATTATTACAAGGAATAGTTATGTTGGTATGATTCATGAACAATGGCCATTCATTTTGTCCAAGTTTAATCATCAATTTATGAATATAATTTGTTTTTGTTTTTGCAGCTTTTACAATGTTTATTGCCATCACATTCCCTTTCTTTGATGGTCTTCTTAGTTTTTTTGGAGGATTCGGTTTCGCCCCTACCACATACTTCGTAAGCAATTTGCAATTCCATACATGAAAATGCATATTAATTTGTTTCACTTCTCTAAATGAGTATATAATGCTTTCTGCAGCTTCCCTGTATCTTATGGCTCGCCATCTGCAAACGGAAGCGGTTCAACTCCTCTTGGTTTGCGAATTGGGTATATATATTTAGCCTACAAACACTACAAGAAAAATGAGTATACATGACACTGCATACATGACGGTTTTTCATAAAAAGCGTCATGTATGAGCGCATTTTCAGTATATATGACGTTCAAAAAAAGAAGCGTCATCTATGCAGTGTCATGTATATAATACATGACACTGTGCTGACACTTTTAGAAAAACGTCATGTATGAGCGTCATTTATTCATAGCATACATGACATTAACTACAAAGCGTCATCTATGTGCGTTATTTTAAATGCTATACATGACATTTATTCAAATTGTCATGTATGTGGTTAAACAAACTGTCATTAATCGTAATATTTTATTTCTTTTTAATTTTATACTATAATTTAAACTAGCATTCTAAACCAGAATATCAAATCCCTAAGTTCCTAACTCTCTCTCGATCGACCACCTCCTCCGCCCCCAGTCCGCTGCGCCGCCTCCCTCGGTCCGACTCACCTCCGGCAGCCTCCCTCTGGTCCGGCCGTCCCCCGATCTGAATCCGTCTGCCCCACCCCGTAATCCGCCTCTACCTCCCATCAAATCCTCCGCCCCATCAAATGGAGACTTAAATCGAGCCCTAATCTCCCAACCCTCTGCAATCGACCGTGGTCCGAGCATCCACCAATGCTGCCAGAAGCTGACGCCGTCGACCCCGTTGCACGTGCCGTCCGATGACTAAGTTGCATAGCTGCTGCCCTTATCCTTGGCAAATATACTGAAAATTCGAGGAGAATAGTTGTTTTGTGGTAGTAGTATTTGTGAGCTCTTTTTGTTCTTTTACTCCATACACCGTTGAGATTTTATTGTGTTGTTAATTTTTGTATTCTGTGTCTAAAGCGGTTGCTGAGAAATCTGCATGGCAATTTGCGGAGGAAAATAGCGTGGACATAGTCGTGCTGAATCCAGGAGTGGTGGCTGGTCCTATTATGGTGCAGCTTTTTAGATGTTGTAGGATTGTCATATGAAAAATACTATTATGGTGTAGCTTTTTAGATATTCATTATGGTGTTGGGACATGTTGTAAAACAATGGATCTTGTTTTGTGGATGTTGGATTATTAGTTGTTATCAATGTTTAAATGAGCATTTTCAGTATGTGTTAGTTTGTTATTTAATAGTACAATGTATTCATATTTATAAATATAAAAACAGGAAAAAGTAAATATAATAGGAAATATTATATTTAAATTTTGAAAAAGCATAGATGACGGTTTTCAACTGTCATATATATACCTAAATTGTCGTATATGTCAATATACATGACGCTTATAAAGTGTCAAGTATGACAAACATACTGTCATGTTTTTGATTTTACATGACGGTCAGAAAGCGTCAAGAAAAAAATATGAGTGTCATGTATTGTACAATACTTGACGGTTTCAAACCGTCAAGTATAGATACAGAACCGTCAAGCAAAGTGATCATACATGACGGTTATTAACCGTCATCTATACTAGGGACTATTCTTGACACCACCAGTCTTGACGGTTCTGGAAGGGCATAGATGACGGTTTTTAGCCGTCATGTATGAGCGTTTTTCTTGTAGTGAAATCAACAATTGAAACTAAAATAATGCTAGATTTTTTTATCTATAAATTCATTAGCTTGAATTATTAACACCACATCCTGTTTTTACAGTTACATAACTTTGCTTTGTATATATGATGCTCAACATTGCTAATTGTTTTTCAATTCACAGGTAAGCAAGAATTTTTTTTCCAGAGTTAGCTATTGGTTTTGAGGATCCTCGCGTGCACCTTCATGTTGGTGATGGTATGATTCTAAGTTCTACATCACATATTCATATGCTGTGCCTTTTCAAGTGTATGTTGAATTTAAAATACATTTACAAACTACGACCTGGACATGTTATTAAAAAAATTTTATTTCTTTTTCTGTTTCACTTTCCGATATTCAATTTGAATTTTATTTACAAATCTGAATGTGCAAATTGTTAATTGAGTTTCTCATTCTTGAATTTTAATTTGATTAATTATTGTATTCCAGTATTTGGAATTGCGTTGATTAATTTCTCTGCACTCCTTCCCGTTTCCGTCATCATTTTGGTATTTACTTTTCATCTTTGAGGTAATTTTGTTTTTTTATTGATTTGTGTGAAATTTTTGGCTATAGGAATTTGGTAGAGGGATCTGATGTATTTGGAGGTTTGTAGGTGAAGGGTATTTAAATTTTAAGATGATTAGGAAGATGGAGCGGAATTTGTCATCAGAATTTGGATATCTTCCTTTCGGGTTTTTACCTCTTCTTTTTGAATGGTGAGTTGTGATTGCTTTTGCTAAGGCTGATTCACACAACAACTTTGACTGTACGTAGCTGGTTATGATTCTGCATTCAATTAATCACAGTTATGATTCTGGATGCAGGATCTCATCAATTCAAGCCTTCAGGGCATAGTTTCTTAAGAACTAAGAAAACTTAAGGGATTATCACTGGATGAAAGTTCAACTCCAACGTGTTGTAATGCTACTGATGACATGATGGTCTTAAGACAACTTATACAGGCTACTGCGAAGAGATTCTATTAGAAATGCAAAACATAGTTTATTAGGATCTTGGGAGAAGAGAAAACGCAATTATTCTTTTCTATTATATTGTGTAAAAATAAATAAGCTCACACTACGACAAAATCTGGATAGGAGGACATTTATTTGAGGACTCTTACATTATGAGCGTTGCATTACTATTATAATAGGACTCTCTCTTTAATTTGTCAGGTATAATAAATTTAAAGCATCACATTTAATTGAAATTATTTAAATTTTATAACTAAATTACCGAAATCCCCAAAATCATACCTAAAACCCAAAAATCTATTACTCCTCACTCTTGTTACTCCTCACACTCTCTCACTTCGTCATTTCCATTTTCTCTCACTTCTCTCCTCGATTCATCAATTCACATCCCAAAATCCCTCTCTCACAAATTCACAAATTCACTTCTCTCACAAATCTGTCGCTCGTTGCTGCTGCTCTCTCCCTGGAGTTGCTCTCTCACAAATCATTGTACTTGAATCCAGGTAAATTCAATTCCTTGATTTTTGATAAATAGAAATAGCAAAGCAACTGATTATTATGCGGATGATTATAGATGCGAATTATAGAAAATTCCTCTGATTGCAGCAAAACGCGAGCTCCTCGATGCAGTACAACTGCTATAGATGCGAATTTGAGAAATTTTGATTATTATGCAGATGATTAAATGAGATAATTTCTGATTTTTTTTTATAACCTCTGGTGTGTGGTTTCTAAAACTATTGCACATGAGCATAGATTTCCCCAAATTAGTTACATAATTTACAGATAATTAATGGGGGGTTTCATTTTAGATAGATAATTAAGAAACAAAATATGAGGAATATGAGACTACCTATATATTTCACAAAGGCTGTTAGTTATATGTATTCATTGCACTTTGGTGTAACCTCTTGAGAAATGTTAGAGCCTTTCGGAAATACAGGAGAGAATTTTGGGGGTCTTTGGCATATGTGCACAGTAGCATTTATGTATTCAAATTTCTCATTTTAGTTTTATTAATTCTCTTATCTTAATATTTTAGTTGATAAAAAGTTGATGTAAAGGCATCATTATCTAGCTATCAAGTTCAGCAAAGTAATGGATACATGCATGACCGTTTAAAATGGGCATTATTATTCTTGTTTGGCAACTGTAATCCTTGCTGACTATGATCAATGATAGTGGTAGTGCAGGATAAGAACAATGACAGGTTCACTCCAGTAAAATTCTTATATACTCTGCTCATTGGTAACTGTCATCCTTGCTGATCTCTGCGCATAGCTAATATGCTCTGTTTTCACTTTCTTATATACCATAAGATGCCTACCTGTATCATACTGTCATCCTTGCTGATCTCTGCGCATAGCTAATATACTCTGTTTTCACTTTCTTATATACCATAAGATGCCTACCTGTATCATAATTCATATTTCTACAGACTTGATGGATCCTTGTTATTGCTGCAGACTTATCTTCAATTTCTGCAGACATAACTTATATTTGTATTTTTTTTTTCTTATGCAGAGCAGGGGAAAGATTTAGAAGAGATTTTTTAGTCAATTGCAGGTGCGCCCTATATCTTAACCACTAGCTGTTTTTAGTAATGATAATAACTGTGCAAATTTTATTATAAAATTTAATATGGATGCTTGCTTACATGTCGTAAAATAATTTATTTTATTCCAATTTGAAGGTAATAAGCATGGATAAGACTTGGATGAAATTTCCTAGGAATAGCAAAACGTATTTGGATGGACTGAAAATGTTCCTTGATTTTGCTTTCTCCAAAGAAAACACAAGTGTTAATGGAATGATATTGTGCCCTTGTAAGACATGTAAAAATGGGATTTGCCTACCAAGGGAAGATGTAGAAGTTCATTTAAGGTGTTTAGGATTTATTAGGGGCTACACTCAATGGATAGCTCAAGGTGAAACCTCTAATTTTACAACTCCCAATTCATTTTTTAATGAGCCTAGTGATGGGGACAATATGCAAGAAATGCTTAATGATGCATTTGGAGTACCATACGATGATGTTGAAATAGGTGAGAATGAGGCTGATGAAATTGAAGAACCAAACTCAGAAGCTAAGTCATTTTACAAGTTAGTTGATGATTCCCAGCAAGAATTGTGGCCGGGGTGTAAGAAGTTTTCAAAATTATCATTTCTGGTACGATTGTATCATATCAAGTGTCTAGGGAAAATTTCTAATAAGGCATTCACCATGTTGTTGGAGCTATTGAATGAGGCATTCCCCGAAGGTGTGAAATTACCTAAATCTAACTATGCAGCGAGAAGAGTCATCGAAGAATTAGGCCTAGGTTATAAAAAATATGATGCATGTCCAAATGATTGCACTCTTTTCTGGGGCAAAGATAAAAATAGTATACAATGTGAGACATGTAGCTCCACTAGATGGGTAGTTTCAGATGGAGATCCTACTGGTGAAAAAAGAAAAGTTCCACATAAGGTATTATGGCACTTTCCTCTAAAGGGAAGATTGCAGCGTTTATTCATGTCTTCGAAAACTGCATCTTTCATGAGATGGCATGCTGAAAATCGTACCAAAGATGGCAATATGAGACATCCAGCTGATTCTCCAGCATGGCAGTGCTTTGACTATAGGAATCCAGAGTCAAAGGTGGGTCTTTTGTTCCTACATTAGCGATCGAGAATCAGGCCCACAATAGACCTATTCGGGTACATGAAGATCAGTGGAAGAATTTGTTATCATATTGGGCAAAAGAAGATGTACAGGTATATAAATTTTGACGCATTAGTTTATTCACATATTATTCAACTAACTTCTAGTTTTCAGGAAATAAGTGATAAAAATAGAGATCATAGAAAGTGTTCTTCTATGCAACAAACTACTGGAAAGATAAGTTTTGCCGAAGTTGAGGAAGAGTTGGTATGATTTTATTTCTTTATTGTTGAGCTATTTTACATTACCAACAAATGAACGTATTGGCATGTTAATTTCTTTTTGCAGAAAGAAAAATTGGGTCGATCCCCATCACGTGTCGAGATGTTTGAAGCTTGTTACACTGATCTCAGTGGTAACCCATCATCCGATGAAGTTGGAGTTGCACTGGTAAGATTAAATTTTAAAGATAGTCATAAAAAGTCAAGTTTTATATGTTTTATAAGTTTTATATGTTAAAACTTACCAGTTAAATGTTTTTTATAAACTGACATGACAGGGAGAAATGAAAGAAATTCAATCTAAATTTTCAACTGATTTCCAAGATTCAGTTGGACCAAGTGACACATTTTCTAGAGTTATGGGCAAAGAACCCCGTGGTAGAGTACGAATGATTGGTTTAGGTGTTAACCCTTCTGACATATCAGGTGGTGTTCCTAGTCGTAGTGAGTGTTATCGAATGTTTTTGGAAAATCAAGAAGCACTGGTAAGAATGGAAGAAAAAGTAAACGCAGCGACAACTCTGATTGCAAGTTTAACAAAAAAAATGCAGCAGAATACTAGTTTTTCTACAGGACAGCAACCTACATCTCCGAGTCAATCGTCTAACTCAGTAAATATAGGACACTCTTTTCAGGTATATTCTTTTTATTTTGAGCCTGATTAATTTAGTCATCAATAATCAGTCGTTATATTATGGAAGAGAGTTGTGTGCCTGCTTTTATCATTATTTGCTCTCCTACCTCTGTCTTTGCTTTTACTGATTTTGTTTCCTCCTAAAACTGAGTTTCAGCCCAATATATTGTAGTGTTGGTTGTTGTAAAAGTCATGTAGCTATTGAGATAAAATAAACATTCTATTAGTGGCTAATTTAGGATATGCATTTCAGGTTGGGGATGAGGTGCTTTTGAAAAGCTTATTCAATTCTAGAAAAGCTGTGGCAAAAGGTCGTATTCGTAGTGTTGATCCAAATCAAGAAGTTGGAGGAAAACGACTTGGACTACAATGGTGTGAAGTTCAAGTTTCAGTTCCAATAGAATGGGATGAAGAACTGATTAGGCCGTATTCGAATTTGTCTACAATTGGAGACGCAATCGGAACATGCGTTGCATGGCCTCACCACTTGGTAATCATCTTTATTTGTCTATGTTGTTGATTATGTTGGTATGCTTGTTCTATTTTAAAATATAATTGATAGCATTGCCAAGAAAATGCACCTGTATTTTTTGTTGCAGCAGGTAGCAGTTAACATATTTCAACACCACAAAATTGACATTTAATATTTCAGTTTATACACCTCATCATCGACAGTCGATTGCATAACCATATCTCTGTCTCCTTCATCACAGCCACATACACTTCTCCCAATTTGTCTACAATTCTAATGATTTTTTCTCTTGCAAATTTTAGGTGAAAGCCGATGATTTGGATTGATGAGATGCTGAAATAGCTTTAAAAGTGAAGCCTAGCTAGAGGTCTCATTCTAAAAGAAAGTGAACTGATGAGCAGAAACTCATTCTAAAACAGTTGATATCAATATAGACAATATGTAATAAGTTTTTTACTCATGATTGAGTAGTTATTCCTTCAACAGAATATTCATTAGTGATGTTTGAAATTTTAGATTTGAAATAAAGCATTTTATATTGGGATTGATCTCATATTTTAAAAGCATTAGTTATAACATTATTTCCATATTATAATTGTATTTTAAAAGCCTCCTAGCATCCTAAAATAAGGGACTGCAATCATCCCAGAATAGGACAGAAAAAAAATGTCCTATTATGCATTTTGTGGTAAACCTTTAATAGGACTCTCCTGAGTGTCCTAAACTAAGTGTCCCAGAATAGGACATGCGCATGCGTCCTATTACACATATTGTGACTAGCGCAGATAGGACTCATTTCGGGAGAGTCCTATACAAGGGAAAGTCCTATTATATTGCATAATAGGACACTTATGAGAGTCCTATAAAGAGATTTTTGTTGTAGTGTCATTGTTTAGACAGAATAAATGAGTGGAATAAATATTGAGGTTCTACTTCCACCAATAGGTTCTTTATTTTTATTTTGACATGAGTGCAATGTTTTTATTTTGCCAAATATTTTTTTTTGCTATATTATTCCATCATTTAATAGGTGCAGTATATATATATATATATATATATATATATATATATATATATATATATATATATATATATATATAGGGAAGGGCTAAAATAAGAGCATTTCTTAACATATAAAATAAGAATCATTTTCAGCCTTTTAATCATCAAGATCTACGGTTGATTCGTAATCCTGTTAGATGGATTTATGGTCCTGAGTTCGAATCCCAAATGTAGCAAAAATTTATTTTTCACAATTCATACCTTTATACAGCGAATTCATACGTGTTCTACATAAAATTCATACATTAAAAATTGCTCTTATTTCTTATTTTAAGATGTGCTCTCACGGTAGCCCACCCCTATATATATATATATATATATATATTCATTTTTAAGTTTGCGGGTGGCGGATATCCGACGAATAGTGGATTGGCGGATACCTAACGGGTGACGGGTATCTGCGAGTGACGGGTGTGGGTGGCAGAGTGTACCCGTCGCGGTTCACGGGTCGAGTGACGGGTGTGGGTGGCAGAGAGTACCCATCGCGGATCACGGGTCTGGTGGCGGATATGAAGCGGATATCCAACGGATGGCGGGTATATTCATCAATTATAAATATATTATTTATGTTAATTTTTATATTTTTTTATAAATTATAACATCAAATGATACCCGTCGAAATTCGACGGGTTACACACTAGTTAATCTAAATCAGTTTTAATTTAATCAAAAATAGAATTTGTATTAAAATTACCCTCATCAATAAGTTGTTGTATTTTTTGACACTTTTTTAAATTTGTTAAAAATCAGAATTGCTTCAAAATTTATATATTTATCCATCAATAATAATCCAAAAAAAAGAACTCGTATTGTTATTTGGGTTTGGGCGGGAAACTGCCGCATTTATTTCGGTCCACCGCTTGTAATTCATTAACTCTGCCGCCGTGTTTTACACACTTCACCGGAAATAGAAAAGCTGAAATGCTTCGTTTGAAACCAGCCTTCCGCAAGCCACCGCCTCCGCGCCGCTGCTGCACCGACGGCGGCGTTTCGGATTCTCATTCCGACATTCTTAGTAGAGAATCGGTAAGCACTCTCCCTCGTATTTTCCCTTGTTTCATATGCTGATGGCTGTCTTTCAAAATTACGTGAGACCCGAAATTCCGTTTGCATATATGTTTCATAAGAAAAAGGTTTTTTATTTGAAAATTAGGCTAGAGCTCAAATTTCTTATAAATATATGTTTCATAAGAAAAAGTTTTTTATTTGAAATTTAGGTTAGAGCTGAAATTCCTTATGAATATATGTTTCATAAGAAAAGGTTTTTTTATTTTAAATTTAGGTTAGAGCTGAAATTCCGTATGCATATATGTTTCATAAGAAAGTGTTTTTTATTTGAAATTTAGGGTGTATTGGATTGAGATTCTGTAGGATTTTAAAGAATTTTAAAAAGTCCATGAATTTTAAAGGACTTTAAAAAGTCATAGACTCCGTGTGGAATCACGTGAAATTTAGATGAATCCATCGAAAATCTCAAGTCTGAAGCTCGGATTTCGTCCTTTGTATTTTTTTTAATAAATCCATCAGAATTCATGGATTGTTAAAATCGTTGAAATGTTGAATACCACCTGATTTTAAAAGACTTTAAAAAGTCTGGTTTGAATACCTCGGAATTTTAAAAGACTTTAAAGAATCTGGATTGAATATCTTTGGATTTTAAAGAACTTTTAAAAGTCTGAATTGAATACACCTAAACTTTCGAAATCCTTTGATAATAAAAGACATTGGTATTGATATGGAGTTAGAGGGTTTTTTAGGACAATAACTTAGATTGATTTGGAAATTAGGACAATAACTTTCGGACTTGTAAAAATAGGACACTAATTTTTTTTAGAGTAAAAATAGGACACTAATTAATAAATGTTGCATCCGCAAGACATTTTTCGGCCAATTATCGACTGAAAAATGTCCTATTTTTACGATGCTTATTAATTAGTGTCCTATTTTTACTCTAAAAAAAGTTATTGTCCTATTTTTACAAGTCCGAAAGTTATTGTCCTAATTTCCAAATCAATCTAAGTTACTGTCCTAAAAAATCCTCTGACTCTATTGATATGCATATGGCTTTCTTATTCTCAGCATTTAAGGTTTGAGCAGATAAAGCAGTTGTATACAAATTAGTGAATTGGTTAGTCGATGGTTTAGTAATTTAGTAGAGCGATGATGCTCTTCTGTTCCAAAAAAAAAAATTAATTGTTCAATAGCTGTCTTATTCAAATATTTGGCTTAAATTTTGTGCAGATAAAACACTTGTATAAAAATTAGTGAATTGGTTAGTCGATTGATTAGTAGAGTGATGACTGATGATGCTATTCCAAAACAAAAATTTGTAGATGATACACATTAGAAGTCGGGCTTATTATTCCCGGAGGTGTAAAGAGGGGATGCCAACAAACATAGAGTCCTTCCCCAAAGAGCTATTGTTCGAAATCCTCCTCCGTTTGCCGGCCGATCATCGAGGCTCGTGTGCCGGCGGTGGTACCACATTATCCATTCTCATGCCTTCATCAACGCGCAGATGCACGGTGCTACCTATGGACTCCTCCTATCACCCGTAAAGGGTAATACACTGCCACTTTATGTAACAGCCGATGCAAACGGTGGAATCCACAAATCTGAGCTAAATCACATCTCCAAATTGGGAGTTCTTGCTACCTGCAACGGTTTGGTTCTGGAGTTGGACGACAAACGCTTCCCTCGTCTTGCGAATCCTGCAACGAGGCAGTCATTCCTCCTCCCACCGTATCCAGTTCCACTGTGGTTTAGCATGCTCTGCAGCTTCCTTGGCATATAAAGTGATTGCACCATCCGGTTTTTTCCACTCGGCACCACTCCGACAAATTGACGACAATCTTTTCGTGTTCACTGTTGGAGTCGATGAATCCTGGAGGCACGTCGAGGTTCACCACCTCCCCGACCATGTCAGGTCATTTTTCTTGTGTAAGGCTCCCTTGACTAGTGAAGGGTTCTTGCATTGGGGAGGGGGGAGATACTGTGTGACGTTGGATGTGGAGACGGAGATCATTACACTGAGTGAAGCCCCTTATGAGTACAATGAAGGCGACTATTATTATCTGTCGACTGGGAGGTGTGTGTCGCTCCTGGTTGCATGTGGGGATCTGTCGTGGGAGGTTTGGGAGATGAAGGCAGAGACGGGCGAGTGGAGGAAGGCGCTGCCCAACGTCGACTTGGGAGCTGAGAAATGCAGGATTCAACAGTTAGCTCCTGAAGATGGTGCAGTTCTTGAGCCACTTGGTTGGGTTAAATATCCACATGTTTTGGCCTTCTATTTTGTCGCCTTCTATGGGTTAAAGATGGTGCATTGCATTTTCTACAATCTTGATACGCATCAACTCCACTCCATAAAGCTACCGCAAAACTATACTAGACGTTATGCGGCTTTTCCGCATAAGAATAGTCTGATGTGGTTAAGTTAAAAGAGTATTAGAATCGGTATTGTTTATCATCACTTTGCATGGACAGATTATGACCTCACAATTGCTATTCCATTGCAAATCAGCGTGTATTCTGTTTGAGAATATTTTGAATGGAATTATGTAATACAAGCTTGAAAAGTAAGGCAAAATCAGTATCTCATCCAACTCCACATTATTAAGAAAAAACTTTAACTTCTTGAGGGAGTGTGGGAAACTAATCCTCTGCAAATTATGTACTCCTCTGAGCGTTTGTAGATTCTCCATGATAACCATCTCACTCGGAGGATCTGGTAGAATCAATCCTGCTGTATCCTCAAACTCGAGATGTTATTTTATTTGATAAAAATTAATCACTTTTTAATTTATAGAATGTTTTCTTAATTTTAAATCAAGTTATAATGTGTAAAAACAAATGAGAAATATTGGAGCTTCAACGATAGGCGCTTAGATTTTCAAACACTATCGATAGGCGCTCAGATTTTGCCAAAAGACCTTCTGTTATACTCCCTCCGTCCCATTTGTATTGGCTTCCTTGCCATTTTGGGCTGTTCCAATTGTATTGGCCCCTTTTTTAAAATAGCAAAAATAAGGGCTCCTAAGTGGGCAAAAGTAAAACACTTCACCTACTTAACTCATAAATAAAGACTTTCTTAATCTTCGTGCCCAAAATAAGGGGCCAATACAAATGGGACGGAAAGCAGGGGCGTAGCCGGGGGAGGGGGGGGGGGGACTGAAGCCCCCTCC
Source organism: Salvia miltiorrhiza (assembly GCF_028751815.1). NCBI lineage: Eukaryota > Viridiplantae > Streptophyta > Magnoliopsida > Lamiales > Lamiaceae > Salvia > Salvia miltiorrhiza. Next base: position 165,195 of record NW_026651451.1, on the reverse strand, counting down.
CAAATTTTGAGTTATTATTATTATTATTATTATTATTATTATTATTATTATTATTATTATTATTATTATTATTATTATTATTATAGATATATGTTTATATTATAAAAGAAATTTGTTTTACAAAAGTTGATTAGCTTGTTAAATTCTTTCATTTATAATTAATTTAAAGATAATTGTGTTATTTAAAACTATATAATCTATAAATATATTATACATTATTATCACTATTATGCTTGTCTTTTAATAGAAAATGCCTAAAATGGATGGAATGCCCAAAAAAAATTTGTTTGCTATTATTACTATGCTTGTCTATTATTATTATTATTGATTCAAGCTTGTAATTTATTGAAAATATACTAATTTATGAAAATATTGTTCGTTATTATTATTAGAGTCAGGGGATTTTTTAGGGCATTAACTTAGATTGATTTGAAAATTAGGACAATAACTTTTGGACTTGTAAAAATAGGACACTAATTATTTTTTTAGAGTAAAATAGGACACTAATTAATAAGCGTCGTAAAAATAGGACATTTCTCAGCCAATAATTGGTTAAAAAATGTCCTGCGGATGCAACACTTATTAATTAGTGTCCTATTTTATTCTAAAAAAGAATTAGTGTCCTATTTTTACAAGTTCGAAAGTTATTGTCCTAATTTCCAAATCAATCTAAGTTATTGTCCTAAAAAACCCTCAAACTCTTATTATTATTATGCTTGTCTATTAATAAAAAATGCCTAAAATGTACGAAATGACAAAAAAAAAGTTTGTAATGTATTGAAATTAATTTGTAATATATTAAAACTATATAGTATATGAAAATGTTGTTCTTTATAATTACTATTATGCTCGTCTTTTAATAAAAAACGCTTTAAAAATATAGAATGTCTCAAAAAAATTTGTAATGTATTGAAACTAATTTGTTATATATTTAAATTATATAATCTATGAAAATGTTGTTCTTTATTATTACTATTATGCTTGTCTTTTAATAAAATAATGCCTTAAATATACGGAATGTCCAAAAAAATATTCTCGGGTTCAAATTAATTCCTGGCTCCGCCACTGACGGAGAGAGTAGTAATTTATAAAGGAAGCCCTTTACAATTTGCTACGTGATTGATGCTGATTTTCATTTTCCAGTTCATGCATCGGTGAATATACTATGATTAGTTGATTACTGATGATCAAGTTGGTCCCATTTGCTCAGAAAAAGAAATGATTAATTCAAGAAGAAACCTTGAACATATTTTTACAACAATAATTAATTCTATTTTCCAGCAACCCAACCCACTCCTCCTCGGCCCAATGTGCCCAACCCATTTATACAACAATACTTTTCAACATCGAAATTTCACCGGATGCATATATGCACGAAATTATATATTAGTACGTGTTATTTTCTTAATGTGAATTTAAAAATAGCTTTTTTTTTTTTTTGAATTTAGTATTGAATATTTGAATTTATACACACGTGCAATTTTTTTTTGTCTTTTTATAATTTATTTTTTATAAATAATTACAAATTTTATATTGATAGATTTATTGAAAATTGTGTGATTAGTGAAAAATAAACGTGACATTAGAAAATAAGTTTTATTATATACAGATATTAAGGTAGAACCACAATTGGGTATATTCATTATGCAATTTTGTAGTGTTGTTTAAAATGATGTACATATGATCCCTAAAAAAAATGATGTACATATGTCTTTATATATATGTGCACATATATATGCAATTTATTTTTATATTTTCAACTAGTGGGAGATATGTTTTGGGGTAGTAGTCCAAACGTGAACCCCGCTACCTACAACTTTAAGTTATTTATTTTTTTGAAAATTTCTTCAATTCTTCCATTTTCCATCCTTTGCTCTTTTCGATCGTTTCTTATTCTTTTTTGTTTTTTCGTCTTCTTCTTCTTTTTTTTTGTCTTCCAATTCTTTTTTTTTTTGCCTTTATTTTTTGTTTCCCAAGTTGTATGTATTTTCAATATATGCACGTTTAAATTTTAAAGTATATTTTATTATTTAAAAAAATTAATTTGATTCATGCTATTATATTAATTTTATTGAAATAAAATATAATATAGAAACTAAAATACATTAACAACAGTGTTAATACTTGGAAATAACCATTTTAATTAACAAAAGGTTAATGTTAACCATGAAAATAAAAAAATATTAAATCTAATCAATTTTTGAGTGAATAGACTATTATATCCTTAATGAAATTATAATACAAATAATTAAATTACAAAATATAATTAAAAAAAATAACGGTACTCCCCACCCAAACCCCTTTTGTACCCAGGGGTGGATCCAAGATTTGTCGATGCGAGGAAGGGAGACTGAATTTGAAGGTATTGAATGGGGGCCCCGAGCCAAATTTTTCGAGCAGTCTATACAATTCATTTTTATGTGTAAGTAGAATTTTAATGAATTTAGGATTAAAATTCGATCACCGACTATAATAAATAATTATTCTCTTTCTATTGATTTAATAATATATTAGTGTTATCCCTGCAAATTGTACCATTATAGTTGAAAGAATATAAAAAATTACATCTTTATATTTGTTTTTTAAAAAATAATTTATTTTTTAAAAGAATAAATTAATTTGATTCTTTTTTTAAAAGTTGGACTGAGCTACTTCGACTCCTATCAACCATAAAGCTAAAAGCTCTGCCACTTTATGTAAATCAATGAGAGTAGCTACTCCGAGTAGTTCTGTTCGTTTACAGCCCTGCAAATGATATACATTAGCCACCACGCCTACAAATTGACCTCGGTCTTGACGTGCTCACTGTTGGAGTCGATGAGTCCTGGAGGCACATCGAGGTTCACCACCTCCCCCACCATGTAAGGCCATTCTTCTTCGATAAGGCTCCCTTGACTAGTGAAGGTTTCCTGCACTGGGGAAGGGGGAGGTACTGCGCAACGATGGATGTGGAGACGGAGATCATTACACTGAGTGAAGCCCCTTATCAGTACAATGAACGCGACTATAAATATGTGTCGACTGGGAGGCGCGTGTCGCCTCCTGGTTGCGTGTGGGGATTTGTCGTGGGAGGTTTGGGAGATGAAGGCAGAGGAGAGAGAGGCGAAGAGAAGAGAAGAGAAGCGGTTGTGAGATATATATGTTGTAGAATGCTGAGGCTCCAGAGAGAGAGAGAGTATGTTGAAGCTCTTCAATGGCGAAACCGATATGAGATGCAACAAGAATGATGGCGATGATGCATGAGCTGTTGAAGCTTCTTGCTAGATGAAGAAAATTGCAGTTGGTTAGTTTCATCGCATTTATGGATGAAAACCGCCGGTTGTGATTTGATTTCAAGTAAAAAAGCTAAATATCCCACATCGACAATCAGAGAGATACGGTCTAACTATGTGCTACTATAAAACAATGGCCGACTACACTTATGAAATCACGCAGCCGCCCGTTGAGCACATAGCGAACTATTCTTTCGCCTTTTACTAAAGAATACCGTGTGCTCGTCGCAACTTAAGCGGCATACGCCATTTTTTGGAGGGGTAAGCCCCCAACAATGCATAATAATGTTAAATTTGTTTTATACATGTTTTATTGTAGCATTTCTTTCATCTATTTTGTTCTAGGTAAAATTGTATTTGTATAAGTTTTCTGCATAATAATGTTAAATTTGTTTTATATGTTTTATGGTAGCATTTCTTTCATCTATTTTGATCTAGGTAAAATTGTATTTGTACAAGTTTTCTTGATTGATTAGCATCTTCAGGTGAAGTAGGTTAATGTAAAATTGAGAATAATTTGCGTAATAAATTGTGTCGCTCATGATTGTGTGTGGGGATATGTCGTGGGAGGTTTGGGAGATGAAGGCCAAGTTACAAGAGTATTATTGTAATATTGTCTATACCCTTTGTATTTTTACTCTTATTCACACACAATATTTACAAAAAATACATCTCACGGACCATTTATTAATACCTAAAAAAATCAATTTTAGTGAATCCCTTCATTCACTTTATACATATCTCCCAATATTTTGTTAGAACTCGTGCCCTCTCCTCTATACCATACTTATCGTGGACGGAGGGAGTACTATTAGTCATTTTTCTTAAAATCTGTGTCGTCCACAATATGGAAACGATACCATGGACGGAGGGAGTACTATTCGTCATTTTTCTTAAAATCTGTGTCGTCCACAATATGGAAACGATATCGTGGACAGAGAGAGTATTTATTTTACACTACAAACTTATTTTACACCTCATCTTTACATGTTGTTTCTACTTATTTTACACTCTAAAATGCACATCTTTAATTCTCGTGCCCATATCAATAGGATAAAAGGAGTATTAGTATCGTTTTCTTGACAACTCAATTCTAAAAAGTATGTTTTCAAACATCATACCGTATGTAGTTCAGCACTTGGTAACTCATGCTCCAGTCCGTTCCAAAGTAAGAAATCATGTGGATAATCTAAGTTAATAACACAAATTTCTATTTATTTACATCGATGTGATTTTACATTTATTAAGTTTCACACCAAATAATTAAATGAATACTATTTGATATTCAATTACTTTTTTAAATCTATTATTTACGTTGACAGTTTAATCTCGTTGGAAAACATTACTCATCTAAGAGACTCTAAAAGTGAGAATAAACCACGAGAGAGTAAACGATACGTAACATAGAAACACTTTCTCTGAAATAAATGTTCCGATTAATTTTATTCCATCCAGTTAGAGTACATAAATACTATTTTTATTGATTAATAATCCATTATTATGATTTATAAATCCAAAATTTGGGTATATAAAAATTTAAAAATAATATAAATAATTAAATACTAATTTATAATATTATAATAAAATATATTTGTATAAAAAAATATTAAAATAATAAATGTAAATAGTACTCTCTCTATCCCGCTTCAAATGACCTTAGAGTGCCTTCAACGGTCCCAATTTCCAGTTTCCGCTTTTTGGAACTACCGTTGGAGTGTTAAGGAACCAGTTTCAATTTGGAAACCAAGAAACTAGGCGCAAAATTGCACCCATCTTCACACACATGCGGGTCCCCCCTTGACCTTTTCTCTTTTTATTTTCTTTTTCCTTTTTGTTTTGCAGCTAATTTGGAGCTTTTCACCATTTGTTGATTATTTTTTATTTTCATTTATCTAATGTCTTTGGTGATTGTTTTTTATTTGTTACTCCCTCCGTCCACCAAAGATATGTCACTTCACGGGTTTTAATAAAATGTGAGTGAAGTTGGTAGTGGAGTAATGATTCCACTTTAAATGTGAGTGGAATAGTGTGAACCCTACTACTAAAAATAGATGTGGCATATTTTTTGTGGACGGACGAAAAAAGAAATTGTGGCATATCTTTGATGGACGGAGGCAGTGCTTTTCATTTATTTGTTTTGCTTTGAAATAAAAGGCTAAACAATTAATTTCAATTGCTTTAATTGTATAAATTGCTTTAATTTTTGTAATATAATTTTAATTATTATTTATATTATAAAGCTGATGTAATTTATTATTTAGGTAATTAAAATATAGAATTTTAAATTTAAAATAAAATAAAAATATATAAATATTATAATAATAATAATGCAAATAAAATTACTTAGGAAACATATATATAGATATACAAAAAGAGTGTGTTTTATGGTGGAACCTCAAAAAATAAGAAATTGATTTATTGTTGGAGCATGGAGGAGATGTTAGATAAAAAAGTAGGTGGGTTTCTAAAGTTGACGTGTCAATTTGAAAGCTATAAATTGGGATCATTGTTGGAGGCACCCTTATTTCTATTTTGGGTTGTTCCACATTAAATGCCAACTCAAATTTAGAAATATTTAACACTACTTTTTAAATGATCCCACTATCACTTTACACCTTTATCACGCATTCCTTAATCTTCGTGTCGAAATATTTAGGGTCATTTGAAGCGGGACGGAGGGATTATATACAAAATTGAACGATAATTTGAATAGGAAAGAAAAAAATTGACAAAATTATTTGGAGATGATAATATAAGTGATGAAGTGAATGTCCAGTCGCTATCTTCCAGTCTGTAAAAAGAGAAATTAAAGTCATCAATAATTGAGGTAGATTGGAAACAATATGTGGCCAGACTTTGAGAATTCAGAATCATTAGTCTCATCTTCATTCATACTGCTTCTGTCTGCAACTCCAAATCAACCATGGCGGCTTATGCAACTCTAGTTTCTGCTATGCATATCATTGATAACCTTCAACTTCATCCTTGCCCTCCTATTCCTCTCCATATTAAACAAGTTGAGTCTCTCACTCAAAAAATCAGTTTCTTGCTAGAATTTCTCCAATCCTATAATCCTCATCGTGTCTACTCCAATGAAGCGGATCCCTTAGAGATTCGCATTGCAGATGCAGCTTATGCAGCCGAATACGCCATTGAATCTCATATTTTCGATGAGGAATGCTCCATTGTATCTCATATTTTTGATGAGGTAAAAAATGATGGAGAAAATATGATCTTTGATGGCTTGTATAAAGCTCTCGAGAAGGTGATACAAGATATGGCTTCTGTCGAAGAGGAGGCCAAGCAAATTCAAGGGAGAGTTGGAGTCCAACATCAGCTGCTCAGAAACTCAACTCCTCCTCATTCCTTGAGATCTTCTTCGATTTTGCAGAAGAGATCTTCTTCGCTTACGCCTCAGAGTAGCATGGTGGGTGCTGATGATGTCAAGCTTCAAATGAAGGATAAGCTCACTTCTCGTTGCAGTGATCTACTAATCATTCCCGTTGTAGGGATGGGCGGCTCGGGTAAGACCACTCTTGCTAGAACTGTTTATGAAGAACGTCTTATTAAGGAGCATTTTGATATTTGTGCTTGGGCTACCATCTCTCAAGAATATAGCATTAGAGAAATTTTTGGAGTAGTTCTTCGTCAATTACATTATGCAATTGATGATAATTTGAGTGAGGATGAAGTAGGAGAAATATTGTATAAACACTTGTTTGGTAGAAGATACTTAATTGTAATGGATGATATGTGGAGCATTGATGCATGGTATAGGGTCAAGAATTATTTTCCGGATAATAAAATGGGTAGCAGAATAGTGGTAACAACAAGGCTCTCAGATTTGGCTTCTACATTGTCCAAGTCTGATAACCTTGAGATGAAACTTTTGAATGAGGCTGATAGTTGGGAGCTTCTCTCCGAAACAGTGTTTGGGGAAGAAGGTTGCCCTCTTGAATTGAAGGAAATTGGAAAAAAGATTGGAAAAGGTTGCAAAGGACTTCCATTGTCAATTGTCGTGGTGGGAGGACTTTTGGCCAAGTCCAAACATACAAGAGAATTTTGGGAATACATAGAGAAAAACTTGAATGCTGCAAGTGTTAATTTAGAGGATGATGAGCGTTGCTTGAAAATATTATACATGAGCTACAAGCAATTGCCAGTATATTTGAAACCATGTTTTCTGTATATGGGAGTTTTCCCGGAAGATGTGGAGATTGACATTTCAAGGCTTGTTATATATTGGGGTGTTGAAGGATTTTTAAAACCAGAAAGTGGGAAAAGCTTGGAAGAGATAGCAAAAAAGTATTTGGAAGACCTTATTGGTAGAAATCTTGTTATAAGGAATAATGGAACCAAGAAGTACTGTAAAATTCATGACTTGTTGAGAGACTTGTGCCGGAGAGAAGCTCAAAAAGAAAGGTTTTATGATACCGCATCTGATAATGAAGCCATAAGCGCCTTGTCGTCTATGTCTCAAGCTCGTTCATTGACGTGGCGTGTTCGACTAAAACTGTCAGCGCTCAGTACGAGTTTGTTGAGGATACTGAAAATAGTTAGATTCCAACCATTTGAAGATTTCACTGAAAACATGGATCAATTAGTGAACTCACGGTTCCTTGAAATCTTTGCTAAAGGGGGGAATTTCCCTTATTCTATTTGGCGATTTTGGAATCTACAAACACTAATTGTTCATAACTACAATGTGGTTACTGCGCCAACTGATTTTTGGTGCATGCCTCACATCAGGCATGTTGAGTTCTTCACTCTTCGTCTCGTAGATCCTCCTAACGACCGAGATGACATTGTTTTGGGAAATCTGCAAAGGTTGGGGAAAGTGTTAGATTTCAAGTGCAGCAAAGAAGTGGTCAAAAAAATTCCCAATATAAAAAAATTGGCTTTTTCTAACGGGGGAGAGGGTGACGATGACATGTATTGTCTCAGCAATCTTGATGCTCTAACTAAACTTAAGTCCTTGAATTGCTCTTTTTTAGCAACGGGTGCAATCAACTTTCCCCAATCGCTCAAGAGTTTGGTTCTTCGTAGCGAAGGATCGAGTTATTGCTGGCAAGACATATTGGATAAGGTAGGTGTGTTGCCCCATCTTCGGAAGCTCACACTCAACAATGGGAGATTCAACCAAGGGAAGTGGGAAACAACTGAAGGCCAATTTTGCAGTCTCAGATTCTTAAGTGTAAAGTGGTGTGATGGTATAGAAATATGGAAAACTCAAAGCTCCCACTTTCCATGCCTTGAGTCCCTTCATCTTGTTGAAGTATGTAAGTTGGTGGAGATCCCTTTAGATTTCGCAGAAATATCCACACTTAGAGAAATTGATGTGAAACGTTGTAGCGATGCGGTTGTGGAATCTGCTAAAAGAATATCAGAGGAACACGAGGACTATTATGGGGAAGGAGCCCTTCAAGTTCGTATTGAGCTTGCTAGTCCTAACTCCGAGCTTGCTAGTCCTCACTCCGAGCTTGCTAGTTCTAACTCCGAGGAGGAAGACGACTAAGGTACATAGGAATTGTAGATTTGGTTTAAATTGATTCCTTTCCTACTTTTTCTTTTGATTTCTTATTAATTCTATTCAAAGTGGTTTTTCATTTTCATTGGCAGCATAGCTGAAAAACAAGTGGGAGATAAAGAGAGACACCCATTGTTGAGCTGAAAGAGACTATCCAAGAACTATATATTTCTGAAAAAATTTATATATTTCACAAAATCTTGGGTACACCTGGGTGTACCGTACAACCGGGTTGACCCGTATTCAGAATAGTATTATTTAAATGGGTTGGATCAGGATATGAGTTTAAATCAGGGTGCGGGTCAAAGTTGAAATGAAGGTATAACCCGATTGTACGACTATATATTTTCATTCACAATTATCAATGATATGTTTTTGAGTTATGGTTAAATATTTTGAGTGAGATGTTATTGTACTGGGAGGCAGATTCGGCCTTGCATTTTCTACAATCTTGATACGTATCAACTCCACTCCATAGAGCTACCACAATCCTATAATTGTGGTTATTGTGAAGCTTTTCCGCATAAGATTAATAATCTGATAGGGCTAAGTTAAAAGAGTATTAGAATCGTTATTGTTTACCTTGTTTCTTAGTGTTATTGTTGAGTTGTGTGATACACTTTCGAGAATGCTTTGTGCTTTTTCGTGCCGTGTTATTCTTGTCCGAGTGCTGTTTGCTGCTTTTTCTTGTGGGTGCAGGATTCCGGAGTTTGGGAAGTCTTTCGTGAAGCTTTGAGCATTTCTGGATAAAGAAGCAGATGCCGCTGCCAGACTAGGCCACCGCCTCCGGGTAGGCGGCCGCCTACTCTTGCGGCCACCGCCTACTTCTAGGCCACCGCCTACTTCTAGGCGGCCGCCTACCGCGTGTTCTGGCAGTTACGAATTTTTTAGTTTAAAACCCATCTTTAGGGTTTCACTTTATCATTCTCGTCTCCAGCAGCCTCCATAGGCGATTTTCACCTCTTTCTTAAGGTTTTTAGAGTTTCACAACACTTACTTTCGATCTTGGATTCATTGGATTGCTTTGGATGTCAATTAACATTTCATCCGATTGGATTTCCTTGGATTGCTACGTTTTGTAAGAACTCTTTTGATTCTCTTTGTTTTATGAATCCTTTGGTTATTTGAGTTTTTGTTGCTTGTCTTTAATGAATATGATGATTGAAGATCATTGTTGTTGATTCTATATTCTCTTGGTTATATGAATCTTTTGATTAATTGAGTTTTATGTTTTATGCTTTGATGAATGTGATGATTGGAGATTATTATTGTTGAGTTTAGATAATCTTGATTTTATGAATCCTTTGGTTAATTGAATCTTTGTTTTATGCCTTTGATGGATGTAATGATTAGAGATTATTGTCGTTGAGTTTAGATAATCTACGTGATTCATAGTTCGTTGCTATTGCTTACGTTTTTCCCTTCTTGTTGGTGAAGGTTTAGAGATTTCTTTTTATGGAGATTAAGATTTTCTTTGCATTAGAATCTTATGCTTGATTTAGTTTATTGCCTAGGTAGTAATTAATCTTTGATGTTTATGAGTTTATGATTGTTTGGTTTAGTGTTTGAGTTTGAAACTCTAGTTGATTTCATTAATGTTCAAATGTCATGTTTTAGTCCTTATATGTTTTCTACCTTAGTTAATGTTTATTGTTCCTTTCTGTTTATGCCTTGGTGATTAGAGAGCGAGTTAGTGACAGACCCAATTACCTGATTAGAGTGTTTAGGTTTATTTCTTGTTTTCTGTGCGTAGCATGATCAAAGCCCTGTTTAGCCTTCCTTGAGAGACGACTTGGGTTAGCTTATTACACTAGGACGACCTCGTACGATTGCGAGTCAATCCATTAGGTGTTTTGGGTTGAGTCAAATTTTGGCGCCGTTGCCGGGGAACGCTTTAGGCATTTGATTGTGTTGCATTGTTTTCTGTGTTTATTTTTGTTTATTTCTTTTGACTCGGTTATTTTCTCCCTCCGGTGCGTTTGATTTGTTTGTTCGTGTTGTGTATGCAAGGACGTAGAAGCTTGAAGAGAAAGCTTGCACCTTACTACGACAACATTCATCGACCTCGGGAGGTTCTTTCAAGCCTGGAGAAGGAGTCCGAGTCCAGTTCGAGAAGTTTTGTGGAATCACAGTTTCGAGAGAAAAATTGTGAAGAGAGAATTGCTTCCAATCCCATTCTGGAAGCTTTTGAGGAGACACTTTCAGTGCATTCTGAAAAAGAAGAAGAAGCTTGGCCCAATCTTGACCAAGAAGCAATGGCGGAGCAGAATGTCCAGTACATGGGAGATTTTTCCAGGCCAGTCATTGGAACCACCAGCACGTCAGCGATAGTGCTCCCCACGGCAGTCCGGAATTACAATCTGAAGCCCAACGATTCAAACCTGTTGCCGCTCTTTTATGGGATGCCGAGTGAGGACGCCTTACAGTTCATCCGTGACTTCTGCACTCAAGTGCAAACCTTCCCACTACTGGAGCTCACCGAGGATCAGTTGAGACTCAAGTGCTTACCTTATGCACTCAAGGACCGGGCTAGAACGTGGTTACTATCCTTGCCACCAAACTCCATCACCACATGGGCAGAGGCGAGTGAGAAGTTCATGCTCAAATACTACCCTAATCACAAGACGCAAGAGATTAGGACACAGATAATGAACTTCATGCAAGGAGCTGACGAGCCCCTTCACGAGGCTTGGGAGAGATTCCAAGAGCTTCTCCGCCAGTGCCCGCAGCACCAGTTGGCCCCCGTCATGTTGATGCAGTTCTTCTATGACGGATTGATTCAGACGGCACAGTTTATGGTGGATAGTACCGCTGGGGGCAACATTGCCCGAAAGACAGCTGATCAGCTCAAGGAGATCTTCAACACTCTTGCCGCGAGTTCTCAACAAAAATCAGTCAGAGGAAGGAGGATCGAAGCCAATGCTGTAGCCCCAAACAATGAGCTGCAGAAGCAAGTAGCGGACCTGATGAGGCAAGTTCAGCATTTAAGAATGAATCAGGTGGAGCCTCAAACCGTTCAACCACCGCCAGCTCAAGCACCACCAGCTCAGGCGCCGCCAGCAGAAGGATGTGGCATATGTGGCGATTTTAGCCACGGAACCAACGAGTGCCACCGAATGGGGGAGTTCACACCTGAAGGGGAAGCAGAGGTCTATGCTGCCCAGGGATACCAGGGGAGACCTCAATTTGAACAGAGGCCCATGTTTAATCAAGGGCAACAGAATCCCAACTCGGGGTGGAGAACTCAGCAGAATTCTGGATGGAGGAACCAAGCGCCTGGCCAAGGGTCGGGACCAAATCAAGGCAATCAATTCCGCCGCCCTCCTCAGCAATTTGGGTATCAGAATCAGCAGCAGTTTTACCCACTTCAGCAGCAGTTCCCCTTTCCTCAGCAGCAGAACTACCCGCAAGCTTATCAGCAGCAGCAGCAGCCCCTGTAGTATCAGCAGTATCAACAGTTCCCTATGCAGCAAGGGAACTTCCAGCAGCAGCAGCAAGGGAACTTTCAGCAGCAGCAGCAATACCAGAATGCGCCCCAGCAGTTTCAGAAGCAAGCCCAACCATAGAAACCGTCTCTCGAGGACACCATGCAATCATTTATGGAGATGACAAAGCAGAGCATAGAGTCCCAGTCGGCTACAATCAAGCATCTCGAGACAACCGTTGGGCAACTCTCTGGGACATTGAATCAGATGCAGCAGCAGCAACAACCAGGGAAGCTACATGGACAAGGATTGCAGCCCCACCAAGCCCAAGCAGTTACTGTTTTACGCAATGGGAAGGTGGTGAACAACAAAGTGGAAGCCCCTGTAGAAGAACCCCCCAAAGAAGCTCACATGGAAGAGCAAGTAAAGGAGCCGCTGCAGCCAAGAGAGGAGGAGAAGGAGAAAGAGAAAGAGCCCGAAGTGAAGCTCCACAAGGCCGCCCAGCCATACAAGCCACCGGTTCCTTACCCAAGCCGGTTGAAGAATGAAAAGCTAGACCAACAGTTCACCGATTTCTACAACATGTTGGCAAAGGTGAACGTGAACCTGCCACTTCTGGACGTGATCAGAAATGTCCCGGCTTACGTGAAGTTCTTCAAGGAGCTGGCGTCCAAGAAGAGGAAGTTTGTTGACAACGAGAAGATCCTTGTGTCCGAGGTTGCCCATTCCATCATGCAACAACCCTTGCCACCCAAGCAACGAGATCCAGGTAGTTTTGTTATCAATATTGCGTTGGGGAATGGTAAGGAGGCCTCGGGTATGCTTGACTTGGGGGCAGGGATTAATTTGATGCCGTACTCTATTTTTAAACAACTAGAGTTAGGCGACTTAAAACCCACTCGAATGTGCTTACAATTGGCAGATAGATCAGTTAGATACCCTCGCGGGGTTATTGAGGATATCCTAGTTAAAGTGGGTGGTTTGATTGTGCCTGTCGATTTTGTTGTGCTTGAGATAGGAGAAGTTCATGAGAATGGCAAGGAACACACTTTACTGCTAGGAAGACCATTCATGGCCACCACTAACACGTTGATTGATGTGAAAAATGGAACAATAAAAATGACCGTGTTAGGAGAGTCCATGTCTTCTTTCACTAATGAATGCTCTTATATAGATGCTATTGATGGCCTCGCCGAGATGGTTTATGTGCAGGAACAAGAGATAGTGGAGGTCTTTGCAGGATCGGCGGACATGGAGGAGTTTGCTCGGGAAGCCGAGGAAAGAGAGAGAGAACGAAGAGACAAACTCCCCATTGATGAGCCTGTGGTGCTTGAAGATGCCACGAAATGCAAAAAGCCCAAATTGGAACTGAAGGATCTCCCAAAGCATCTCAAATACGTGTACCTGGAAGAAGGAGAGGAGAAGCCCGTGATAATATCCGCCGAGCTCACGCATGAGCAAGAAATGGCGTTGATGGAGGTGCTAAGGAGCAACAAGTTGGCATTTGGTTGGGGTCTTGCTGATATCTGTGGCATTAGCCCCGCCACATGCATGCATCGGATTTACCTCGAGGATGGAGCAACACCAAAGAGGGATGGTCAACGACGATTAAACCCCGTCCTCATGGAGGTAGTACGAAAGGAGATACTCAAACTATTAGCAGAAGGTATCATTTACCCTATCGCCGATAGTGAGTGGGTAAGCCCGGTGCATGTGGTGCCTAAGAAGGGAGGAATCACGGTTATCCTCAATGACAACAAGGAGTTGGTGCCGACCCGTCCGGTTACGGGTTGGCGTATGTGTATTGACTACAGGAAACTAAATGCCGTAACAAAAAAGGATCATTTTCCTCTTCCTTTCATTGATCAAATGTTGGATCGTTTAGCTGGACATGATTTTTACTGTTTCCTTGATGGTTTGTCAGGATATTACCAAATAGCAATCGCGCCGGAGGACCAGGATAAGACGGCGTTCACCACCCCATTTGGTACCTTTGCGTGGAAGAGGATGCCATTTGGGTTGTGTAATGCACCGGGGACTTTCCAACGGTGCATGATGTCGATCTTCGCGGAAATGATAGGTGATTTTGTTGAAATTTTCATGGATGACTTTTCCGTGTTTGGAAATTCGTTTAATGATTGCTTGGGTAAAATTAACTTGGTTTTAAAAAGGTGTATAGAGAATGGGCTAACTCTTAGTTGGGAGAAGAGTCATTTCATGGTAACTAGTGGCATCGTTCTTGGCCACGTTGTGTCAAAAGATGGTATAGAGGTTGATAAGGCTAAGGTGGAAGTGATTGAAAAATTACCTCCACCAAACGATGTGAAAGGCATTAGGAGTTTCCTAGGTCATGCCGGGTTTTACCGGCGTTTCATTAAGGATTTCTCTAAGATTACCCAACCTTTATGTCGTCTGCTTGCTCAAGATGTGGATTTTGATTTTAATGAAACTTGTATGCATGCTTTTGAATTGCTGAAGCTCAAGTTAAGCACTGCACCCATTGTTGTTACACCTGATTGGTCTTTACCTTTTGAGATTATGTGTGATGCTTCAAATTCCGCTGTGGGGGCCGTTCTTGGTCAACGTGTTGACAAAATGTTGCGTGTGATTTACTATGCTAGCTTGACCTTGAACAGTGCACAAGTGAATTACACCACCACTGAAAAAGAGTTGCTTGCTGTGGTTTTTGCTTTAGATAAGTTTCGTGCGTATATTATTGGGTCTAAAGTAATTGTCCATAGTGATCATGTGGCACTAAGGTATCTGTTGACTAAGTCCCAAGCTAAGCCACGCCTTATCCGTTGGATTTTATTATTGCAAGAGTTTGATCTTGAGATTAAGGATAGAAAGGGGAGTGAAAACTCCGTTGTAGATCATTTATCTAGACTTGAGCATAATGTGGTTGAATCGAGTCAAGATGCCATACATGAGTCATTCCCGTTTGAACATACTTATGAAATTGCCTCTGTGCCTTGGTTTACTGATATTGTCAATTACCTTGCTTGTGGGGAATTAAGACCCGATCTAACATCCCAAGAGAGGAAAAGGTTTTTGGCTACTTGCAGGCAATATTATTGGGAAGATCCTTACCTTTTCAAGTTGGGAAAAGACGAGGTGATTCGGAGATGCATCCCGGATGTGGAGCAACAACAAGTGTTGAGGTTTTGCCATGAAGCCCATTGTGGTGGGCATTTTGGTGGACAAAAGACGGCTCATAAGGTCCTCCAATCCGGTTTGTTTTGGCCAACTCTTTTCAAAGATGCTCATTCTTTTTATCTTGCTTGTGATAAGTGCCAAAGAGTTGGTAACATTGGGCGCAGGAATGAAATGCCTCTCACGAGCATTCTTGTGGTTGAGATTTTTGATGTGTGGGGGATCGATTTCATGGGCCCCTTTCCTATGTCTTACGGTTTTGAGTATATCTTACTCGCCGTCGACTATGTGTCCAAGTGGGTTGAAGCCATCCCCACAAGGACATGTGATGCTAATGTCGTCTTGAAGTTTGTGCAGGAGAACATACTTTGTAGGTTTGGATTTCCCAAGGCCATCATCAGTGATGGAGGCAAACACTTCTGCAACAAGCTTTTTGAGAAGCTTATGAAGAAAAACGGCATCACTCACAAGGTGGCCACACCCTACCATCCTCAGACCTCAGGGCAAGCCGAAACCAGTAATCGGCAAATCAAGGGCATACTGGAAAAGACAGTCCAACCTTCACGTAAGGATTGGTCACTTAAGCTTAATGATGCCTTGTGGGCGTATCGTACTGCCTTCAAAGGAGTCCTGGGAATGAGTCCCTACCGCCTTGTCTACGGGAAATCATGCCACTTACCGGTAGAGGTTGAGCACCGAGCTTATTGGGCAATCAAGGCCACAAATTGCGACCTTACAACTGCAGGGAAGCATAGAGCCTTGCAAATGGAAGAACTTGATGAATTGCGCAACGAAGCGTACGAGAATGCAAGGATCTATAAAGATAAAGTCAAGAGGTTGCATGATAGCCGTATTGTGCCCAAGAACCTCCAACCCGGAATGAAGGTTCTTTTGTTCAATTCAAGGTTGAAACTTTTTCCGGGCAAGCTCAAATCTCGTTGGAGTGGTCCTTTCATCCTTAAAGAAATTCTCCCTCATGGCGTCGTAATTTTAAGCAAGGAGAACGCCGATGAACAATTCACGGTGAATGGACATAGGGTGAAGCCCTACTTAGAGCATGGTTCTTCTCCAGTCATGGTGGAGTCCCAAGCACTCCATGATCCCGTTTCTTAAACGACCTATCTCGAGTCAAGCTCTCGACCTTAACTAGAGCGCTTTGTGGGAGGCAACCCACACTTGCTTTCCCTTTCCTTTCCTCTTGTTTATTTTCTTTTTATCTTGGTGTTGTTGGTTGTTTAGTTTATTTAATGTTTTACCCGTTGTTTGTGTCGGTTTGATCTTATTCGTGATGTTGTCTTTATGGCGTGTTGTAGGAAATCAGCTTGGTGGACCCTGAACGAGCGAAAAATGGCGCGAAAAATGATCAAGGATGAGCAAAAAAAAAAAAAAAAAAAAAAAAAAGGGTCTGCACGCCCAGGGGTAGGCCGCCGCCTACCCACGGCGCCCGCCTACCGCGGCGTCCGCCTACACACGGCGCCCGCCTTGTTCCATTTTGCGAAGGGGCCTGTAGGCGGCCGCCTACCTACGGCGCCGCCTACCCCTGCGTCCGCCTCCAACTAGGCGCCCGCCCACCCCCCAGCCCGGTCAGCCAAAAAAAACGCCCAGCCCGCCCACCCCCCAGCCCGGTCAGCCAAGCCCACCCAGCCCGCCAGCCCAGCCCAGCCCGACCCCTCCCAATCAAACTAAACCCTATTTCCTCTTCCCCCCATCAGCCCCCCCCCCCCGCGCCGCACCATCCCTCTTCCCCCCTCCCAAACTACTCAGCTCGCCACCACCGCCAACAGCCACCTCCACCACCGAAGCCACCAATTCACGCCACCAAACCACCACTCACCTCGCCACCACCGCGCCGCGACCAGCCGCCTCCCAATTCCAGCCACCTCACCACCACCACTCCATCCAACGCCACCATTTCACGCCACCACCCCACCACTCAGCTCGCCACCACCGCGACCAACCACCTGCCTCAAGAACCCACCGCGCCCAGCCACCACCTCAAGACCCCACCGCGACCAGCCACCACCTCTCTCCACCACCGCAACCACCATCTCTCTCCACCAACGAACCAGCCACCATCTTCCTCAATCTCCATCACCGCCAACCACCAACGGCCGCCGCCTACCCACGGCGCCCGCCTATTCCACGGCCACTGCCTACTTCTAGGCGGCCGCCTCCTTCCACCGCCTGTTCACGCCGCAGCCTGCTACCATGAGTCGCCGCACCCATCGTCGTACTGTTGTTTCCGACCATGACGACACTATGGAGGACGTCCCAAGTCCTCGTGCCTCCCCTAGGCCACAGCCCCGTCGCTTGCCACCACCGGAGCCACCGAAGGATGAACGGGCCCTCTATGGCGCCCCCTTTTCAATCCTGGAGTCCGTTGAGGGGGCTCGTTTCTTGAAGCTCACTGACAAGGCCATCTCGCCGCCCCGTTTCCTTCAGTGGCCCCTCCTTCGCGCCCTCAACATTGACAAAGACGTGGAAAGCTATTTGACTAATCTAGGCGTTCTCAAATACGCCGCAATGTCGCATCCGGGACTCACTCCCCTCTTGTATGAGTTTCTCTGCACCATGGCTTTCACCCCGGACAATCAGGAACTTCATTGTCGCCTCTGCGATCGCCCTGTTGTCGTCACCTATAACGTCATGAAGGAGTGTTTTGGTTTTCATTATAAACCTCTACGTGGCCGCCCGTTTGACTTTGATACTGCAGCAGCTTGGACAGAGCTCACCGGTTTTAACAACTGGACATCCCAGGGCGCCCGCAGTGGTTTCCTTAGCGACCCGGCATTGGGTATTGTCCACAAGTTCTTGGGGTTTTGTATATTTGGAAAGGAGCAAGCAAACAAGGTAAATTCCTCAGAGGTATACATACTCCATTGTGCCAAAAACAAGAAGAAGATCGATGCCACCTCCTATATTTGGACTCAGATGCAGAACATGGCAATGAAGGATGGTTACATGCCGTCCTTGAGCTCTGTCGTCACGGCCTTGGCACTGCACTTCAATATATTTACTGCCCAGGCCATTCCTCAGGGGCAGACTACCATTCGTCCTCGGCCTATCGACAGTTCTGAGCTCAAGGTCTTCATCACCCGAGACAACACCATCATTCCCTTTAAGCAGCGAGCTTGTGTGCGCTCTTATCTTCAAAAGCGCAATCTGGGTGCACCATCATCCTCCCGTGTTGTACGTGATGAGGACGAGGATGAAGACGCCGATGATGCAGCGGAAGTCCATACAGAGGTTCCTACATATTCATATGAAACCCGATCCGACATCTCCACCCAAATTGCCCGCTTGCAGGACCACTTCGACCAGTCTTTTGGTCAGTTTCGAGAGGATGTCTACCAGCGATTTGATTTTGTCCAGGATACTATGACTGGCATTTACAGCAGGATGGACGATTTCTACGGGCATCTCGACTCATTGGATGGACGTGTCCACCCGATGCAGCAGCAAATGGGCCACATTTACGGCCAGGTCAACACAATGGCTGGAGATATGACGCGCCTGCGTGAGCAAGTGTCGGCGTATGATGCTCGCCTTGCCTCTTACAACCACCATCTCGCCAACAATGACACCAGTCTTCAGGCCCTCCAGGCACAGTGGGCCGCTTTCTCCTTGCAGCATCGTGACCAATTCGCCTCACCCCCGCCCCCACCTCCGGGACCACAGTGAGCTATTCCTTTTCTTTCTCTTTTTCTTTTTTTTGTCTTTTTCTGTTTTTTCCTTTTTATTTATGTCTGCCTTGTTTTCTTTTTGTTTTCTTGTGTTTGCTGTTATTGCCCTGAGGACAGTGCTCGTTTTTGTGTGGGGAGGGGTGTGTGTGTTTTTGTTGGGATGCTTGTTTTGAAATGTATGCTGTTGGGTTCTGGATTGTTGGTTTTGGGCAAATGATCTCCTTGCGCTGATTAATTACTTGTCTTTGAGTTCACCCTTGGTCTTGACATTGGGTTGCCAGTGATTCTGGAACTGCGTTGGTTTTGGTTGTTGTCCTTGTTTGTCGCGATTGACATTTACCTAAGTAGTGTTATGGATTTAATATCTTAGATGCAACAACTTTATGAGCAATTCTTGACGTGATTTGTCCGGTAGATGCTAGGGGGAGTGTTTTCATTGTAATTGCCTAATTTCTTATCTCTTGTTGAAACGTGGTTTGTTTTTTGAGTTTTTATGGCTCTGGGTCTCTGCTCCTCTGATGGTGACATTATGAGCATGGGAAACCACGCGGGAACATTTTGGTTTTCCTCCAAAAATTGCAAATCTCGTGAATTTCGACCTATTTGTCATAAAAAAAAAATATATATATATATATAATAATGAGATTTGATTGTAAAGGCGGTTACATTAGGAAATTCACCCCTAGCGGAGAACTGGGTTTGATCGGATTGAGTTGTATCATTTTGTTGTTACCTCTTAAGACCTTAGCCTAAGACACTTCGTGGGAAAGTGGACTTCTAGACGGACTTGGATGGGTTTGAGATCTGATGGCGAGCAGGATCACTTGTAAACCCTCTTGAGATATTGTAGGTGTTGCTTGAGGACAAGCAATGGATTAAGTGTGGGGGGGTTGTTTACCTTGTTTCTTAGTGTTATTGTTGAGTTGTGTGATACACTTTCGAGAATGCTTTGTGCTTTTTCGTGCCGTGTTATTCTTGTCCGAGTGCTGTTTGCTGCTTTTTCTTGTGGGTGCAGGATTCCGGAGTTTGGGAAGTCTTTCGTGAAGCTTTGAGCATTTCTGGATAAAGAAGCAGATGCCGCTGCCAGACTAGGCCACCGCCTCCGGGTAGGCGGCCGCCTACTCTTGCGGCCACCGCCTACTTCTAGGCCACCGCCTACTTCTAGGCGGCCGCCTACTTCTAGGCGGCCGCCTACCGCGTGTTCTGGCAGTTACGAATTTTTTAGTTTAAAACCCATCTTTAGGGTTTCACTTTATCATTCTCGTCTCCAGCAGCCTCCATAGGCGATTTTCACCTCTTTCTTAAGGTTTTTAGAGTTTCACAACACTTACTTTCGATCTTGGATTCATTGGATTGCTTTGGATGTCAATTAACATTTCATCCGATTGGATTTCCTTGGATTGCTACGTTTTGTAAGAACTCTTTTGATTCTCTTTGTTTTATGAATCCTTTGGTTATTTGAGTTTTTGTTGCTTGTCTTTAATGAATATGATGATTGAAGATCATTGTTGTTGATTCTATATTCTCTTGGTTATATGAATCTTTTGATTAATTGAGTTTTATGTTTTATGCTTTGATGAATGTGATGATTGGAGATTATTATTGTTGAGTTTAGATAATCTTGATTTTATGAATCCTTTGGTTAATTGAATCTTTGTTTTATGCCTTTGATGGATGTAATTATTAGAGATTATTGTCGTTGAGTTTAGATAATCTACGTGATTCGTAGTTCGTTGCTATTGCTTACGTTTTTCCCTTCTTGTTGGTGAAGGTTTAGAGATTTCTTTTTATGGAGATTAAGATTTTCTTTGCATTAGAATCTTATGCTTGATTTAGTTTATTGCCTAGGTAGTAATTAATCTTTGATGTTTATGAGTTTATGATTGTTTGGTTTAGTGTTTGAGTTTGAAACTCTAGTTGATTTCATTAATGTTCAAATGTCATGTTTTAGTCCTTATATGTTTTCTACCTTAGTTAATGTTTATTGTTCCTTTCTGTTTATGCCTTGGTGATTAGAGAGCGAGTTAGTGACAGACCCAATTACCTGATTAGAGTGTTTAGGTTTATTTCTTGTTTTCTGTGCGTAGCATGATCAAAGCCCTGTTTAGCCTTCCTTGAGAGACGACTTGGGTTAGCTTATTACACTAGGACGACCTCGTACGATTGCGAGTCAATCCATTAGGTGTTTTGGGTTGAGTCAGTTATTGTTTATGTTTGGTTTAGTTAAAAGAGTTTTTATATCATATATATATAAATAAATTTAATTATAAAAATTACTCCATTTTTTGAAATAAAAAAACAAAGATTAAAAGAGAAGAAACAATGACAAAGATGTTAAGCATATAAATTAAATCTTTTTTGGGATGCGACATTGTAAATGGGACGTTATTATTGAGACGGAGGTAGTAATATATTTCTCTTGAGGATATAATATTTGGACAAAATAAATACACGCATAAATATGTAATATTTCAACATCGACTTACATAACTTAATATGCCAGTCTTAGAGATATAAAGATGCAATTTTTTTTATTAAATAAGTATCAATTTTTAATTTTTACATCTGAATATTTTATGTTAAGTATTGGATTAAAAAGTATAACTTTTTAATATTAAATTTCTAACATTGAATCAAAATATATTTCACAAACTTTTGAAAAAAATAATCTTATTATACTAATTTTCATAAGTAAAGTAATGAAGTTGAAAATCAAATAACGAGAAAAATTTCATAGAAACCAACTAACACATTATTTTCGAGCAGCCACATAAAATTCCGGGTTCATTTTGGGCCGACTCTAACGGGTGTCGGGCTATTCTGGTTGTAATTTTTATTAAAATTGACGAGGCAATTGGGTGAGCCCATGGATTTCGGACCGGATTGAGATGCATTTCGGTTTGGGCGGGAAACTGCTACATTTATTTGGGCCCACCGCCTGTAATTCATTCATTTACTTGGCCGTCGCCGCGTTTTACACAATTCACAGAAAATAGAAAAACTGAAATGCCTCGGCGGCGCTGCTGCAACGATGGCAACGTTTCGGATCCCCATTCCGATATTCTTAGTAGAGAATCGGTAAGCACTCTCCCTCGTATTTTCTCTTCTCTTGTTTGATACGCTGATGGCTGTCTTTCAAAATTAGGTTTTCGTATGCATACATGTTTCATAAGACAAGATTTTTGTCATTGAAAAAAAATTGTAGATAAGAAATGTTTATGACAATATGTTATTCAATAAGCAGATGACATACATTCGAAGTCGGCCTTATTATTCCCGGAGGTGTAAAAAGGAGATGCCAACAAATATAGAGTCCCTCCCCACAGACCTATTGTTCGAAATCCTCCTCCGTTTGCCGGCCAATCATCTCTACGAGAGAGCGAGGCTCGTGTGCCGGCGGTGGTACCACATTATCCATTCTCATGCCTTCATCAACGCCCAGATGCACGGTGCTACCTATGGACTCCTCCTATCACCCATATATGATAATACTCCACTTTATGTAACAGCCGACGCAGAGGGTGGAATCCACATATATGAGCTGACTTACATCTTCAAATTGGGAGTTCTTGCTACCTGCAACGGTTTGGTTCTAGAGTTGGAAGACACATGTTTCCGCCTCCCTCGTCTTGTGATTGTGAATCCTGCAACGAAGAAGTCATTGTTCCTCCCACCATTCCCCAGAGGCGTACGCTATCGCTTCTTCTGTAGTTTAGCATACTCTGCAGCTTCCTTGGCGTATAAAGTGATTGCACCGTACACTGTTCGCGACTGTGCACCGTACACTTTTCCCGACTGGCCACTACGCTTAGATACTGACTACGGTCTTGACGTGCTCACTGTTGGAGTCGATGAGTCCTGGAGGCACGTGGAGGTTCACCACCTCCCCGACCATGTCAGGTGATTTGTCTTCGACAAGGCTCCCTTGACTAGTGAAGGTTTCTTGCATTGGGGAAGGGGGAAGTGCTGCGCGACGCTGGATGTGGAGACAGAGATCATTACATTGAGTGAAGCCCCTTATGAGTACAATGAACACGACTATATATATCTGTCGACTGGGAGGTGTCTGTCGCTCCTGGTTGCGTGTGGGGATCTGTCGTGGGAGGTTTGGGAGATGAAGGCAGAGACGGGCGAGTGGAGGAAGGCGCTGCCCAACGTCGACTTGGGGGCTGAGAAATACAGGATTCGACAGTTTTCTTATCGAGCTCTTGAGCCACTTGGTTGGGTTAAATATCCACAGGTTTTGGCCTTTTATTTTGGCAATTATTATTCTGAGAAGCCAAAATGTCATTGCATTTTGTACAATCTTGATACGCATCAACTCGGCCCCATAGAGCTACCACAATCCTATGCTTGCCCGCATAAGAATAATCTGACATGGCTAAGTTAAAGGAGTATTTATTGTTTATATTTGGCTTAGTTAAGATCGTTGTGAATGAGTAACGTGAGAGAGCAAGCGCGGTGCTGGTCTGGATTGTAGAGTCACCGGCGGCGGAGGTTTTGATCCACCGGAGGAATCGCAGAGTAAAGGCGGCGGGCAAGGGTTTTGTAGATCATCAACATCCTCACCCCAATCCGGTGTCTTAGCTACCAACTCTTCCACCTCTACATCTGACAAGTGATCAGCTGCAAGGACTTCTTCTTCTGCCTCGTCTCCAACAATGAGATCATCCTCCATCAAAGAAGAGAAAAGACGACCTTTGGCCTTATCATTAATCACTCGACTTTGTGCTTGATATTTCCTTGATATTTGTGCTTACTCGACTTTATCAATTCTATTTGGAGGAAATTTACTGTTTATTTCATTATCTCGTGACTACTAGCTGGTATCTATACTATATTAAAATGAGAGTTTTCAATTTAAAATCGATTTCAAATCAATTTCAAAATTGAGTGACAATTTTGTAGTTATAATAAAATTAAAGGTTTATTTATAAGTTACACATATTTTTTTTCTTTTTCTTTAACTTCTTATTTTTCTATTTTATTTCTTTTCTAAAATTATGAAATTCAACTAATTATAAAATATTTTATATGCATATCAAATTAAAGATCATGACAAAAGCTTATGTAAATATTAGATTTAAAATATAAAAAATATATTTATTTAAAGATTAAAACTTAAGAAAATTCTCTCTCCTCTCTCCTTTTTTTTGAATAAATCTATTTTTTTTTTCAATTGTCTTTTAACTTATATTGTTTTCTTTTTTCACAATATCATTTTTATTAATATGAATTATTCTTTATTATTTTAATATTAAACTAAAATATATTTATCTTAAATTATAGTATTTTTAATTATATTTAGAATTTTTATATAATATCAAATGATAATTAATTTTTATATAATAAAATATAAAAATATTTTTCGTGCGTTGCACGAGTGCAAATGCTAGTTGATTATTAATTCATGAGATTATCTAATTGGAGGAGCGGCTTGTTGATCCTAATCTGTAATTTGTATTGATGATATATTCCTGTTCATGAGTTTTTTTACATGATATGTTCTTTTTCCTTGTTTTTGTTTAAAGTTTATCAAATTAATTAATTGAAAAAATCAAATCTGTAAATGTATTATACGTAGTTGCTCGACTCAAATTCAAAGTAGGTTATGGAGTGGGGTTGGTCTCTTGTGCGGTTGACCCCATGGCATGCTGAGGGTTTGTTTTGGTGTTTGTTTTCCTCCCCCTAATTGAAAATGGCAACAACTGAAATAGAAAGTGTGGAGTGTGTGTATGCATCAGATGGAGTTGAAGATGAAGAGATTTCAATTTCATCAATTGAAATTGAAATAGTACAAATGTGTATGCCTAAAAAAAAAATAATACAAATGTGTAATTGCAAAAAAGTGTAACAGTGTAAAATACACTATTACACACTTTTTAGAACTGTTACACATTAAAAGAGTATTTTGGTCAGAAATATTATTATTTCCATATTTTTATTTGTATAACTAAAAGGTTTTGGCTTTAAAATTCATATTAAAAATAACATGCACAAACAAAAATAGTATATTTTTATACTCCATCCGTCCACGAAAAAGAGTCCTGTTTGCCCTCTTTTTTTGTTCACAAAAAAGAGTCCTGTTTCACTTTTTTGACAAAATTACCCTTATTTTATTTCACTATTTACTTTAGTTGCCATAGATGGCCCCACCATTAATATTTTTAAACACCTCAATTATGGAGACAATTATTCCTTAATTAAACCATTTTTCAGATTAATTAATCCTGCCACCTACCTAATTATATTTGCTGAACTTTATCTTCCATTTCATCAAAACCCTAGAAATTTCCTAAGGTTGCGCCGCTCTTTGCGTCTCCTATCTCGGCCCACTTTTCTCCGGCGATTACCACTCCTGCCTCCGATTACTCACCGTCGCTCACTCCTACACGATGGATGATGTGCCATTTCTCAGTTCTCTCTGTAAATCCGGTGCTTCTACCGAAGAATCACCGGATCTGTTGCCATCTCCGATGAATCTCTGTAAATCCGGTGATTCTTCGTCTGAAAGCGCCGTCTCGCCCCTTCTTCTTCACCCTAAAGCGTCGCCTCCCTCAAAGCAAACCTCCCTCAAATCGCAGCCTCCCGCATCCCTCTGAGCCCGAAACCCCAAATCGTTGCTTCCCTCTGAGCCTGAAACCCAAAATCGCCGCTTGCCTTAAATCGGCGCCTCCTTCTTAAGGTGAGGAGCCACATGCCGGCGAAGGTGACAACAGCGAGGGCTGCGGCCGCCGTGGTTCCCTATCCGGCGAAGCCGCGCCTGAGCGCCGCTCCCCTGGCTTCATCTCTCTCTCTCCCCCGGTGCGATTCCCTGCCTCCACTGCCTCTGAGTTCAGCGTCGTCGTCCCCTCCACCTCCACCATAGCGCCATCGACCGCCCCCTCGAGTTCCGGATTCTCTCTGGGTTTGGGATGATTAATTTTGGGTTTGTGAGAAATTTTAATTTTTGTTTTGTTAATTTGATTTTAGAAATTTTGAATTTCGATCTTGCTTGGAATTTGGTTGTGGAATCTTATTTAGTGAATTTAGTTCTTGAATTTCGTTCTTGGATATCTGAATCTGGTTCTTGAATTTGTTGATTTTAATGAATTTGTTCTTGAATTTTGTTCTGAAATTTGTTGATTTTTGTTGAATTGTGGTTCTGTAATTTT
This sequence comes from Salvia miltiorrhiza, assembly GCF_028751815.1. Taxonomy (NCBI): domain Eukaryota; kingdom Viridiplantae; phylum Streptophyta; class Magnoliopsida; order Lamiales; family Lamiaceae; genus Salvia; species Salvia miltiorrhiza. Next base: position 138,981 of record NW_026651451.1, on the reverse strand, counting down.
CGTTGAATTTAGTTCTGGAATGTTGGTTTTAAATTATGAATTGTCATCAAAAGTTAATTGAGAATTAGGGACTTTAAAAGTCATATTAACACTAGGGCTGGTAAACCGGTGCCGATTTTTCGGTTAAAACCGTAACCGAACCGGAAAAACCGGTTATCGGTTAACCGAAAACCGGTTTTTGTCGGTCCGGTTCGGTTACCGGTTAGCATTCTCACAGTAAACCGGTTAATCGGTTTAACCGGTCCGTTAATCGGTTAAACCGATTAACCAGTTTTTTTTAAATTAATTAATTAATTAATTAAACATTAGTTAGTCATTTAGGGTATCCACAGCCACTTCCAATTTCCAAACCGTTCCATCCACAGCCGCTCTCAGCCTCTCGCCTCCCTTCCTATCCTGTTCGGCTGTTCCCATCCCCGCCTCCCACCGGCACCGGCGCCGGCGCCGCTGCCTCTCCCACCGGCAGGCGGCAGACCCAGACTCCCAGCAGCGCTCGACCAGCAGCAGCAGCTCGTCCCAGCAGCAGTAGCGCTCGAGCTCGTCCGGTCGTCCCAGCAGCAGCAGCGCTCGAGCTCGAGCCGCCTGAGCTCAGTTCAAGTTCCGGCGTCTCGCCTCCAGATCAGATCTGGCGTCTCGCCTCCGCCCCTCAGATCAGATCAGCTCTCGCCCTCTCTCACACCAACAGCCTTTCTCCCTCTCTGTCTCCTTGCCGTCGCATATGCAGCCGCGACCCCGCCGCCGCCGCTGCCACTTTTCAGTCCCGGCGTCGGCTCGTGAACAGCCACCGGCCCTTCTTCAACAGTCATCAAAAACCCCAAAATTCCTCCAATTTCAGAAAACCCCTCTCCCTAAATCAAATCCCTAATTTACTTCTTCTTCTACCCTCACTGTGAACAGCCAGCGGCCCTTCTTCTCTCGGCGAACGGTGAGAATCGCCGGCGCCTTCTCCTCTCCTCCCCACGGCCGTCGCCTTCTTCCATCTTCTCTCTTTCCCCACCTACCAACTCCCGCTCCCTTCCCCCACTTTCTTGGCAGATAACCCACAACAGCATGTAATTAACCGGTTAATTCGGTTAACCGATTAACCGGTCCGATTAACCGGACCGGTTAATCGGTTAACCGAATCAAAAATCGGTTTGGTTTTCGGTTAGTAATTTTGATGTTAATCGGTTCCGGTTAACCGGTAAACCGGTTCGGTTAAAACCGAACCGACCGGTTTACCAGCCCTAATTAACACTACCCCTATAACTATAAATTTATTTCTCTCTCCACTTACACCTACTTTAACAATTTTCTTCAAACCCGTGCCGAGTCCCAAATGGGACTCTTTTTCATGGACGGAGGGAGTATATTTTTTAAAATTCATATTAAAAATTAGAATGTATTTATGCACAAACATAGAGTCCCTCCCCACAGACCTATTGTTTGAAATCCTCCTCCGTTTGCCGGCCGATCATCTCTACGAGAGAGCGAGGCTCGTGTGCCGGCGGTGGTACCTCATTATCCATTCTCATGCCTTCATCAACGCGCAGATGCACGGTGCTACCTGTGGACTCCTCCTATCACCCCTAAATCATAATACTCTGCCACTTTATGTAACAACCGATGCAGACGGTCGAATCCACACATCTCCAAATCGCGAGTTCTTGCTACCTGCAACGGTTTGACTCTGGAGATGGCTCCATCTCCTCCGGCAGACTCCCTTGACTAGTGAAGGTTTCGTGCACTGGGGAAGGGGGAGATACTGCATGACGATGGATGTGGAGACGGAGATCATTTCACTGAGTGAAGCCCCTTATGAGTATCATGAACGCAACTATAAATATCTGTCAGCTGGGAGGTGTCTGTCGCTCCTGGTTGCGTGTGGGGATCTGTCGTGGGACTCAGGGGCGGAGCCAGGGGGGCTAGAGCCCCCCCCCAAATTTTGAATTTTTTTTTTTTTTTTTTTTTTTTATATGTCTAAAAATGTTGTTATTATTGTTATTATATTTGTATTTTAGTAAAAAAATATCTAAAATGTATTGAATGCCCCAAAAAAAAATTTAGTAAATGTTGAACTATATTATCTATGAAAATGTTATTATTATTATTATTATATTTGTATTTTAGTAAAAAATGCCTAAATGTATTGAATGCCCCCAAAAAAAAATTTAGTAAATGTTTTGAACTATATTATCTATGAAAATGTTGTTGTTATTATTATTATTATTATTATTATTATTATTATTATTATTATTATTATTATTATTATTATTATTATTATTATATTTGTATTTTAGTAAAAAATGTCTAAAATGTATTGAATGCCCCCAAAAAAAATTTTAGTAAATGTTTTGAACTATATTATCTTTGAAAATGTTGTTATTATTATTATTATTATTATATTTGTATTTTAGTAAAAAAATGTCTAAAATGTATTGAATGCCCCCAAAAATAATTTTAGTAAATGTTTTGAACTATATTATCTATGAAAATGTTGTTATTATTATTATTATATTTGAATTTTAGTAAAAAAATGTCTAAAATGTATTGAATGCCCTCAAAAAAAATTTTAGTAAATGTTTTGAACTATAATATCTATGAAAATGTTGTTATTATTATTATTATATTTGTAATTTAGTAAAAAATGTCTAAAATGTATTGAATGCCCCCAAAAAAAAATATTCGGGGGCTACCGCCCCCGAACCCCCGTAACAGTTCAGCCCCCCCCCCCCAAAAAAAATCCTGGCTCCGCCACTGCGTGGGAGGTTTGGGTGATGAAGGCAGAGACGGGCGAGTGGAGGAAGGCGCTGCCCAACGTCGACTTGAGAGCTGAGAAATGCAGGATTCAACAGTTTGCTCCTGATGCTGGTCGAGTTCTTGAGCCACTTGGTTGGGTTAAATATCCACAGGTTTTGGCCTTCTATTTTGGCGCCTTTACTTCTGGGTATCCATGTATACCAAATTCCTTATGGACGATGGTAGCTTATCAAAATCACATCTTTTTAAATACAAACGTCTAAGGTGAACAAGACTAGCGATTCCTTTCGATAGCTTTCTTCCTTCAAATTTGAATCCCACCATAACTAGATCTCTCGGCAATTTGAATTTATGAAAATCAACGATACCTTGCGGGGGAAACTCAAAAATAACACCCGAACCTATGTGATTGAACATTTGAAGAGACCTTAAATGTTCGCTACTATCTTTTCCCCAAGTGACTGTAAGCTTGTCAGGTTCCACTTGAACTTCTTTCCTGAAATGTATAGCCAAATGCCGTATTTTCCTATGCGAGGAAGCTTTCCCACTTTGATACTCCAAACTCTGCACACCATAATCCTCACTTCTCCCCAATTTCAAACATAGTTCTCTTACTACATCATGAAGTTTGCAGCTCGAATATCTTCTTCCAGGTGTGACACCATCGAGAATTTTGACTTGGACGATGGACCTGGAGGCCAACTCACCCAAGTAGAGCTCTGCAATTTCAATCAAAGTTTTGTCCTTGTCTCCAATAGAAATCATGCCTTGTGCTATCCACATCATATATAGATCGTCAGCATATATATCTTCATCCTCTTGAAATATACCCATATAGAGAAAGCATGACTTCAAATAATAGGGTAGACTTTCATAGCTTAAATTTAGCACTCCATCAATCTCCTTTCCATCTCTATTAATGAATTCTTTGACTAACTTCCACTCCATCATCGAATTTGTCTTTCTCAAGACCCCACCGAGTAAACAAATTGCCAACGGCAAATACCCACATTTCTTCACCATTTCTTTCCCAATTTTCTCAACATTTTCTTCCAATGCAAACTCTGCATCTTTCCCAATTTTCTCAACATTTTCTTCCAATGCAAACTCTGCATTGAAAAACAAATGACAATTACTTGAATAGTAACTTTATAACTTAATCATATCCTCTCATCTAATTTGGGACCGATGATGCAAAAAAGAAACTACAAGCAGGTAAATCTAGAATATTATTTGTAGACTAGAAGTCAAATCCAACTAACCTGGAATGTTGGTGTGGGGAAATGCTTTCTTCTTGAGTAGTTCCAAAGCATCTTCCTCTTTTAGAAACCCAAGTTTGACAGGGCATCCAATCTCCGCGACTTCCTGTTCGCGCGTGGTGATCAAGATTTTGCTCTGCAAATCTTGGACAAGGAAGGGATGCCTGAAGCCATCCCAATGAGAAGTTTCCCAAAGATCGTCAAAAACAATGAGGCATCGCTTCTCTCTTTGTATCTTGCATAGTCGCTCCTTCAACTCCCACTCGCTCAAACTTGTAACATCCTCCCTTATTTTTGGCCCATCCTTCGTGTTTTGATGTTGTAGCTGCATGAGAACATCATTCCAAACTGATTGAAAACTCTGACATTGCTGACTAATGCAAACCCATGCGCAAAGATCAAAGCTGGTGTTGTTATCGTTGTAGAGCTTTTTGGCAATGGTGGTCTTGCCTGATCCCCCCATTCCCCACACTGAAATTACTCGATGCTTTTCGTCTTCCACTAGGAGATGGCAGCTTCGGCTCTGTACACAAGATCTTTGATCTCTGAGATCCAATTCAAAATGGTTTCGCTTCCATGTCGTCTTCTGTCGGCATCTTTGAGAAGACACTTCATCTCTTTGAGCTGGATCTCGAGCTCCTTCACTTCATCGCCCACACCATATAAAAACTTTGCCTCTTCCAACAACAAATCGCGCAAGGTTTCTAGAGCAGTCGACACCACTGCTTCTGCCATCGCCACAATTCAAAGCTTTGATGGTTTGGTCTAATTGATTGGCGAATACTCTGATTTGATACTGGTGGGAAAGGACAGATATTTGTCAAAAAAGAAAAAGGAAAGAAAAGATAATAATGGTTGCCCCACTAATACAAATTTTTCTAAATTTCATGATTACTTACCGCGTAGCCAAACAATGGCCATATTTTAAGAAAAACGTTTATCTTTAAATAAATATTATTCCTTCGGTCACATAAACCGTCCACGAATTAAGTACGTATTTGATGTTCGGAACAAAAATTAAGAAACCAAAAAAATGTGTTGTGAATGAAAAAAAAAGGGAGGTGGTCTCCTGTACACCTGGGTGTACTGTACACCCGAATATAAATAACATTAACACTAACAGTCTAACACTAAATGACACTAACACTATCTTAGAATGCCACTAATACTATTTTATTTTACAAATGATGCTATCATGTTTTATAAATATCACATCTTGAAATGACACTAACACTAAATGACACTATCATGTTATCGAAATGACACAGTACACCCAGGTGTACCGGAGATTTTGTGATAAAATGGTAACTGACCAAAATGATAAAGGTGTTGTGTGGTAGATCCATTAGAGGTAATTAAAGTGTAATTAAAGTGGTAGATCCATTAGAGGTAACAACCATGTGTATCGTGTTGACCCGCATCCGGATTCAAACCTGCATCCTGACATAAATTGTGTAAATAATACTATTTGATTATACAAATGACACTGCCTATATTTAACATTATTCAGTTATATAAATGACACCGTGACATTTTAAAATGTTATAGTATCATTAAAATATTACAGTCATTTACAATCTTATACTATTATCAATTACAGGAAGTGTCGTTTAGGTGTTTCACAATATATCACTTGAGCTAGATTTCGTTGGCTACATGAATTATATCCTTAAGTACTCACTTCGTTTTCGAATAAGTGTCTCCTGTCGTTAAAAATGTATATCAAGAAAGTAGACAAATATACTCATTTTACCCTAATAATTTTTATTTTTATATAAATATTATAAATTGATAAATCAATGATAGGACACAACAACACATAAAAATTGTAGGACATAGCATCCGAACTAATATCCTTCTTATTGTTTACAAGAACATTACCCACACACTAATTAATTAAACACCATAAACTTTACAAAACACGTACACACAATAATTAAAAACCATAAATTTTAGGCACAAGTAGTAGGGCATTTTTCTTATGCACTGCAAGTCCAAGCGTTGGATTTGTATCCACATCTTCTACATGAATTCCTTTAGGCAATTCCCAATCAAAACTGTAGAGCAAATTTGCAACCATAAGCTCCATCGACAAATGTCCTATATTCATGCCGGGGCACATTCTTCGCCCCGACCCGAATGGAATGAGCCCGAAATCTTGCCCTTTGAAGTCAATATTACTATTCAAGAATCTCTCGGGAATAAACTCATCTGGATTTTTCCAGTACTCGGGATCTCTCCCTACAGCGTACGCGTTAACATAAACCATCGTTTTGGGCGCAATTTCGTAGCCGTCTAGAATGCTTGTCTCCATTGATTCTCTTGGTAGGAGCAATGGCCCTGGAGGGTACATTCTAAAACTCTCATTTATTACTGCTTTTAGATATGGAAGTTTGGGCAAATCATCTTCATCTACTTTGCCCTTTTCTCCTACCAAACTTCTGATTTCATTTTGCAGTTTCTTCATGACTTTGGGAGCTTTGATTAGAGCTGTCATCGTCCAAATAGTTGAAGCTGGAATTGTTTCTGATGAAGCTGAAATCATATCCTACAAAATGTTTACCAATATCAGAAATTTTCACGTGTGTTGCAATTAAAACACCATCGATCTTCCAATTATTTACTACAATATTTTTAATTTATTTTTCCATCAAAGTTCGTCCTTTGTGATCTGTGGCGGATCTAGAATTTTTATTTTACCAGCGGTATGAAAAATATCTGATAAACATATATAAATATAAAAAAATACTTTAATGTTAAAATAATATATTCCAAAATATTGTTAAAAAATACATAAGAAAATCAGTTAGAATATGTTTCCAACAATTTAAAAATAGTGTAATATTATCATTTTCCAGATTAAGATTAACACAAGAAATCGTCTATTAATTAAAAAATATGCTACATACCTTATGAAAGCAGTACTGTTCATGTTTGGCCTATGTTAGTTTGCTTTATTTTATTTTATATTATTCTAGTGTGTCATAAATTGCTACCGAGATCATTGATTTTATAAACTACATAAAAATTGATTTCATTTTTAACTTTTTCCCTATAACTTCAAATAATTAATAAAAAAATACCTCGAGCTCAGATTTTTCATGAAATTAATAATCGCAAAAATAATTCATGATGTATTAGAATCAAAATAAATTTGTAAAACAAAAGGATAGCCCTAATTAACATCTAGATTAACCGTAAGCTGTGCTCACATAAAGTATGTAACATAACCGTTTCATGAATCAATTAAGTGAAACAAAGCTCACCGTTAGAAGGGCTTTGATGTTATCCCAAGTGAGATGATTGGAAGAAGACTTGTCTTCTATAAGCTTTATCAACACACTAAGCATATCCTTCTTCTCCTCCTCCTCCACCTCCGCCCTCGCCCTCGAATCGAGGCGCTCGTCGATGAGCTCTTGATAGAAAGAATCCATGTCCTTGCACATCCTATCAGCATCTCTCATTTTCCCACTGATTTTATCCACCCAACTCAACGCAGGAAAGTAATCGGAAACAAAGAAAGCCGTTGTGAGCGCGTCGAATCCTCTCACAATCCGGCGACATCTCCTCGTCTCCGATCCGCCCTCCTCGTACCTCTTCCCAAAACAAATTGCGCTTGTCAAGCGGCTGGCGGCGGCCATGGTCGCCTCGCTCAAATTCACGGCTTGATTTTGGGAGCAAGAGCTTCGAATCTTGTTGATCATGCGAGAGATCTCCTCTTCTCGAAGGGGGCGAAAGGATTGGACTTTTTTAGGGCTTAAGAGGTGAATGTGTGTCACCTTCTTCATCTCCCTCCACCTCTCGTTGTATGGTGTGAAGGCTAAATCGGAGCTGTTGTAGGAAAGCTTCTGCAGCCCTAGTAATTTGGGCCTGCTGCAAAATGATGAATCTTGAATTTTCAAGACTTGTTTAGCTAGTTTTGATGAGGAGATTACTAGGAGAGGAGCGGAGCCGAGTTTCATGTGGATTATCGGGCCGTATTTTCTTGAGAGCTCGTGGAGATAGATGTGTGGGTCCGCCGCCCCCGCGAGCTGGTGGAGGTTTCCGATCAGCGGTAGCGGGGGTGGGCCCGGTGGTAGAGTGGTTTTTGGCTGATGTTTGGTTTTGAGGAGGATGTAAAGGAGCAAGATTATTGGGAGAGTTATTGAGAGTATAAGTATCATTGTGAGTGAATTTTTGAAGGATAATTGGATGTGTTTGGATTTGATGCTTGTTTTCTTGATCCAACATTTATAGTGTTTTTTTTAGCTACTATGTAGTATACTAGTACTTAATAATTGCATTACAAGTAATTATATATAGTGTGATAGATAGTAATTTGTTACATATGTTTCATGCATGGGACATAATTAACTTGTCCATGCACATATAATTGAATAATGGAAACTTCTTTCACCGTATTTACTTTAATTTGGCATATCGTGTAGAAGCATTAATGGGCAACATTAATTTATTGATCATGAAAACGACCACGAAAGGTTACCTAAGAACTACCATTTTTGTGAGCACACTATATTGAGTATAAAAAATTACTCCCTCCGTCCGCCAAAATTATGTAAAATTGCTTGGGCACGAGATTTAATAAAATTGGTGATGATTTTGATGTAGTGGAGAAAAGGTCCCACCACTTTATGAAATGTGTGGTTGAGATTGAATTTTGAGTGAGTTTTTTGTAAATAAATAGTGTTAGTAAGGATAAAATATTAAAGAGGATGGTGGGACCATTTCCATAAAAGGAAAGTGACATAATCTTGGCGAACGCCAAATATAGTAATTTTTACATAATCTTGGCGGACGGAGGGAGTATTACATTCGTCGTCAAATTAACTGCATTAAAAAAAATACTAGAAATTTTCACCCTTTATGTGATCCAACAGAGGTGACGCGTTCACCAAAGATCTATATATAGAGAGAGAGAGTGAATCATATATTATCCAAACAAAGGTAGTATACTAGTATATTTAACAATCTTAATAAGAGAGAACTTGGCTACTATTGATAGGAATAGTACTGTAGAAAAAATAGTGCCCATGGTATTTTCGTAATTGTTGTTTCATTTGTGGGTTTTTGCAAAAAAAAAAAAATATATGTTTTATCTTTAACACCTCTGCAAATTTTTCTTCTTCACTTTCACTTTTTACTTTCTATGTTTTCAGTTTCGCAACAAAAAAAAAAACGAGATTTCCTGTCAATCTTTGCCCGGTGAAAGTGGATAATCTGATCATAATCCAACAAAAAAATCACACTAGACTAATCCACTACATCAACAACGCAAGTAGGTGAGTTTGATTTCTGCACCCTGCTTTTTATCATTAATTTTGTAAATAACCCTAGAATTTTTACAAAAAACAGAGCTCAGCATAACACAATCGAATTAGAGTCTTGTGGTTGGGTTTCTTGCATTGTTGTTTGCTTTGAGGGCGCCGATCGGGAACAGAGAGTCTTGGCTGAGTTTCTTGTGTCGTTGGTCCATCGCCAGAAGCACAGGTATGTTATCTTAATTCTGGTTTACGGAATCCAATACGTCTATTCTCTTTCTTGTGGAATACAGATTTACAATTTTTGCTATTGTCAAAATAGAATCAGAATTAGTTGTATCAATTGAAAATATCACAAGATAAATAACAAAACTTGCTATTAGGGCAGTTTGGTCGAAGCAGAAACATGTCGGAGGCCCTCCTCTTATCACTGATACAGAAGCTCGACACTAATTATCGAAGGCATGAACCAAATGACGAAAAGGTAATTAAAGAGATGCGAGAGATTGTGGATATTGTGAGGGATAAGAAATTGGTAGAGGGGAGAATCCTAAATTTTTTGGTATGTGACCTTGTCGACGTGGATGATGATGCTCTCTACCTTTTCAAACAAGACGTAACCTATCCTTGGAACTTTGACTCCGTGCATAGTTGGATGGGAGAGGTAAAAAAACGCATGCTTAAACTGGGATATGATGGGGCAGAGACAGAGTCCAACATGAGATCATCACAAAAGGTTGAAGATGATGTAGATGTGGTTGGCTTGGACGAAGATGTGGAAATGCTGCTTCGCAAAAGGATTTTTGGTGAGGGAGAACACCGCCCGCCTGTTCTTATCAAAGGGATGGGTGGTAGTGGAAAGACAACTCTTGCCAGAGAGATATACAACCATCCAACCGTCGTTGAGCGATTCGAGCTTCGTCTTTGGGTATCTAATTCTATTGACCTCACTATGAAAGAGCTACTCATCAAACTCGTACAACAAGTAGTTCCTGAGAATCTCCATATATATATCTTCCTTATTGGAGAATATGGACAACCGAAGCCTCCGAGATATGCTTCGCCAACACCTGCAAGGAAAGAGATATCTTATAGTTCTCGACGACATGCCCAAACAAATGCCCTTGAGGTCTTTAGGTGAAGCTCTTCCAGCAGGATGTATGTACTTCATCTTTCTGCTTATAAACAAGTCGTGTTGCTCTAACTTAGATTTTAACATGACACTGGTTCAAAATTTTAAACTAATTTTGTGATTAAACTTAAAATAATTCCAAAGATTATTAGTTTGAGGGTCAAGTTCAACTGAGAATTATCTTTTTCGAGAGAATGAACAAATCTATATATTTTACGAACATATCAACATAATTAATGAACAGACGTATTTAGTAAAAACAGAGAAAAACTCGCCACCATCATCCAAGGCAAAATGCTATTCAGGCGGTACATTGATTTGTTCATCAAAATTGATATGTTCATTTTTGTTTCACGAAATATAGGGTCGCATTCAATGGAGACCATTTCTTATATAGAAAATGAAGACCAAATCAAGGCCATTCATCTCAATCCAATCAATGATCCAGATTATTTCATGATTTGATTTTTCATGTAATTAAATAATGGTTAATTACATTTATTTAATCCAGAAAGGGCAAAAACGTCCACTCAAATCTACTGAAATATGGGATCCCATTGAACAAATCCCAAAAATTCATCTTTTTCCATTCTGGTACCTAATCCGTCAATGAACATAATAGATGAACATTAGTATGTTCATTGTTTTCCTACGAACATTTCGACGAACATCAGTATGTTCATTGGTTTTTCTACGAACATATCGACGAATATCAGTATGTTCATTGGTTTTCTACGAACACTTCATTGACGATATGCAGATCTGAAAATCCGGCGACGGCGCGGCACGGCGGTCGCCACTACGAGCGTTCTACTATTGTCGTCTTCATCGGCTTCACCCTGACGACGCCGGGGCAGCACAGCCTCGAGAATCCTCCGCCTGCGACGCCGACGGAGCAGCAGAAGGAGGAGGAGATGGAGGCGATAGGGGAGGAAGGCGGTGGAAGGGAGAATGGAGGGGATGGCAGTGGAGCAGAAGCGGCGGAACAGCAGAGATGGGGAGGCGGCGGAGCAACAGGGGATTGGGGGAGGCGGCGGGAGAGGGGGGAGAGTGATTGAGAGAGAGAGATAGAGAGAGAGCGTGAATGAGAGAGAGTGAGTGAGATTAGGGTTAAATAGAAAATGACATGCTTAACCTTTTGATTATAAAATAAATTAAAATTAATAAATTTAATCAATTAAATTACCACCATTAGATTAAGTTAGATCAAGGAACCAGATTTGGTCTTCATTCTCTATATAGGGGAGTGGTCTCCATTGAACTCTCCCCTATATATATATATATATATATATATATATAGGGTGCGGTTATAGTGAGAACCACACTTATCGTGAGAACATAAGAACCATTAAAATCAATGCATCTACTATATAAATTAATGCATTCGCTATTAAATTTAATGCATCCGAAAATAATAAATTTTTTGCTCCCTTCAGGATTCGAACCCAGGATCTGCATTCATCCACCAAGATGATGCATCCACCGTAGATCTTGATGATCGAATGATCTAATTTTATTTAGTGGTTCTTATTTGAACCTCTCCCTATATATATATATATATATATATATATATATATATATTCTTTTAATATATAACTGAATCAAGTAATCTAACCATTCAAATTTCCAGACTGAATAAGCTTCCTTTTTGTATTGTTCTTACGCAAGCAGACAAGGAAAGTACATTGCTGCTCACAAGTCACACGACACGTCCCGACTTAGGTGTACGCGATGAAGATGTTCATAAGATGAAACTTTTGGATTCTAAGCAGAGTTGGCAATTGTTTCTGAAACAATAAATCATGGCAATAAATTGACGGGTGAGCACAAATTCCCTATGTCCTTGAAGCATATGGCAGAACAAATGTTGAGAAAATGTGGCGGTCTGCCATTAGGTATAAAAGAGGTAGGAAAGCAGTTAGCGGAAAAGAAAGTCTCGAGAGGGAGTGAATGGGAACAACTTCTTGAATTAGTTGACTTTGGTTCAACGTTGAAGTTATTAGAACCATTTTATCATAAGTTGGATCCCAAACTGGGCTCATGTTTCTTGTCTATGGCCTTCTTTAAGGAAAATATAACTTTGAGGAAAGAAAAGTTGATACAGATTTGGGTTGCTGGAGGAGTAGTAGTACAGGCTTCAGAATATGACCGTGGACTATATTTAGATGGTTTAGTCAATGAATCCTTAATTGAAGTTGGGGACAAGAGCACGGAGTATCACTTGAATGCTCTACTACACATGCTATCCATTCAAAAAGCAGAGCAGAAACTATGTTTTGAGATCCTAAGGAACAACGGAAATAATCGACCCTCTGAGAGTCCTCGTCATCACCGTGTTATCATTTGTAGCAGAGATAAGTTCAACTAGTCCACGGATCAAGATAAGTATATATGGATTACTATTATGATATACTCAAAACTCAATCGATGATGGCTTTAACTAATATTGTACATTTCTTATGTAATCATGTATTTTGGTCCAATCTCAAGTTCATTAATATTTTTTTAACTTTCAATTTTCTAAATTAATTCATTGGTTTGAGAAAATCTTTTGTGTGGAGTTATACATTCATTTTTAGCCTTCACACTTTAGTATTTCTGAATAATTATAAGCTCTTGGATGATTCGTTTTGAAGATTTATTACATATGTGTAATGGATTTAGTGAGTATGAATAAGTAGGAGTTTTCTAAATTTTACGTTCAGGAGACCCTTGCTACCTTATAGCTTCGCCAAGTTACAGGAATATATATGCATAACATTTGTTAGGAATAAGACAATTCATAAAAATATTCATGACAATGGTTGGAAAGAAGACATTAATGCATAGTTCTACTTCTAAGGGTGCGTTCTTTTTGTAAATTTATCATGGGAGAAGGAGGGATAAACAAAATTTAACCCTTTAAATCATTCCTTTCTTTTCCCTCATTTCCTACAAAATAGAATTTGACCCTTACTCATTCCTCATTTTCACTACAAAGAAGAGATTATATTATCACACTAAAAATGGAGGGATAATATTATTCCTCCTTTGTAGTGAAAATGAAGAATCTTGAATATCATTCAAAAAAATTTCAGATGTAAAGGTCAAATTCTATTTTGTAGGAAATGAGGGAAAAGAAAAGAATGATTTAAATGGTGAAATTTTGTTTATCCCTCATTTTCCCATAAAAAATTTACAACCAAAGAGAACGCACTCTAGAATTGAAACATAGATTAATTCATTGTTTATTAAGATGGATTGAAACTTTGGAATATCCCCCAAGGTTTTTGATAATTAATTTCTATAGTTTGAGCTAATTTGCTTGATTCTTATCCAATTGAAAGGTGAAAGATTGGAGAAATCCTAATAGTGAGGATTACTAAATATACTCAATCGTGTATATTATCAATATGAAAAGTAAATGTTCTTAATTATATATTATACTTTTATTCACATAATTTTTTAAGGTAGACTAACATCAGTTCATTATTTTGCGACTTCATGAAATATTATCAAGATAAGTCATGACAATTAATTAATCCACGTTGTACATGTAGCTAGATTTGCTTGAGTTGTTTTCTATTCAATAGATGCTTTTATGCCCTGAAACTCAAATTTGAAGATTACCCCAAGAGATCTTTAAAAAACTTAACATTATATATGCAAAAATAGCGATCTATCCATCCATTGAAATTTATCTTTTACATATAACAGAATCCATCATAAGTTATTATTGTTGTTTCTTTAGATGATTCTTGTCATAAATATTTGGGTTAAAGCGTAATAACAAAGGTCTTAGAGATGAAAGTAGGAAAACTAAAAATGCAAGAAAAAAAAACTATTCTTTTATTGTAGGATGGAAAAAAGCTTGACATAAGATAAAAGTTGAAAATAAATTTGACAAAAAGGACCACTTGTTGTGGAACTCATGTTGAGCAAAATAATTGATATTAATTTTAATATTTGTATAATTTCATCTTGGTGGATAGACCGGTGTAAGATACTTAAGATTTGACATGTGATATGAGAATAGAATGATATCGTGTGTCTAAAATACAATATAGTGTAAAAAATAAAATTATTTAGGTTTAAGTATGAGACTTAGTCAATAGCTTTAGGACACAATCAATGTAAATGTGGAAATGAGCGAAGAATACAATAAGAAGAATCTAATGTTAAAAAGGCGTACAAAGGTGTTCTCTCTAATTTTACTGATTTGACTACATTATTGATTATGTTGTTTGTTTACTTACGAAAAGACATTGAGGTCTATAGTGCAATTGAGTGGAAAGTAATGAATAACAATATACAAGAGAATCAAGAATTGAATTCTAAAAAAGACTTTCCTAATAATATTATTCCTCTTCACTTCTGAAGAAGGAACGACATATAATGAACTCTCTTTTTGGATGATATGCAACTATAATAATTGTAGCTAGCCATAATAACAATCAGCTTTATGATTTAGAATTTTTTTTAAAGAATTAGTAAGGCTATATAAGATGAGAGCAATGTGTCTTTGGTTATTCTTATCTTTCTCAAGCAGATTAGTTATATATAATGAGTATCGTACATATATAATTTTGAGGGTCCTAATTGTACATATGTTAACTTTTGTTTCATTTTTTTTGTATACTTTCTTATACGTACTTGCAAATATTTATTAAAATCAATTATTAACAATTAATAGTGTTATCATTTTTTTTTTCAAATATATTACTGTTTAGATGCTAAATAAGAGATTATACGTGCAACACACGTAATCTCAGCTAGTATTCATTAAAAGTATTTTTTCAACACTTTATGTCAGGCACATATATATAAAAAATGAAATTGAAGTACTGTTGGGCCTGATTTATTGGATCTTTTAATTTAATTGGGTTAATTTGATGAATGCATAGAAGAAGTGAAAGAGAGGGACAAATTGAGTTGGGCTCATTTTTACAATTAAAGTAATCGGGCTTCGGCTTCATTAATGCATTAATGGTCCGAGAAGATCATCACCCAAATTAAACGGACTAATAATACAATACAACCATGAAAGGTTCAACAAGAATTACCATTTTCGTGAGAATGAAAGAACACTGTATTAAAATCATAGAAATTTCACCCTTCATGCGATCCAACCGAGGTGATGCGTTCACCATAGATCTATGTGTATATATATATATAGAGAGAATCATATAGTTTCCAAACATAGGTAGTATATATATGTATACATTAGAAATGTATGCTATATATTAAACACAATAATGAATATATACGTTGAACAAAAAAAAATTCATAAAACTCGTATTTTTTCTTCTTTTTGGCAATATTCTAGAACTCACTTAATTATAACCCTCAATATATTACCAATATTGTTATTATTGGACCCGTCACTTAACTAAATTAATCAATTTGAAACTACCATAAAAGCTGTGTGATCTTTAATTCCACTCACAACACACTAAATCAATTTATTAAAACCCGTGTCATTCTCAAATGTATGAGAATTTTGTGGATGAATGGAACTATATATATTTTTTATTTTTGAATAATTATAAAATAGTGAATTAATTAATAATGAAAAATCGGTGTTATGCAATAAAATATGGGGCATGAGATCTCATCTGTAACATCATATATACATGACGTAAGCACCCTAGTGAGCAACCCTCGTATCAAAATCAACACCATTAATAACATTATTCCAAACTAAACATCATAATTTTTAGGCACAACAAGAAGCGGAGTTTTCTTCTGCATGGCCAGGCCAGGCGAAGGAGTCGTATCCACATCATCTACCTGAACTCCGATGGGCAATCCCCAGTCGAAATTGTAGAGCAAATTTGCAAGTGTGAGCTCCACATTTAGAAGCCCCATAGCCATTCCGGGGCACATTCTTCGCCCCGCTCCAAATGGAAGAAACTCAAAATCTTTCCCTTTTACACTGTTCAAGAACCTCTCAGGCACGAACTTATCTGGATTCTCCCAGTACTCGGGATCTCTTGCAATTGCCCACGCGTTCACAAAAACCATTGTTTTTGGTTGAATTTGGTAGCCCTCTAAGGTGCATCTTTCTATTGTTTGTCTAGGTACAAGCAGTGGACCTGGAGGATACAATCTCATGCTTTCATTTACTACTGCTCTTAGATATTCAAGTTTGGGCAAATCATCTTCATATACTCTACCTTTTTTGCCTATCAAACTTCTGATTTCATTTTGCAATTTCTCCATAATGTTGGGTGATTTCATTAGAGCTGTCATCGTCCAAATAATTACGGATGAACTTGTTTCTGCTCCAGCTATAAATATATCCTACAAAGGGATAATCAAACCAAATTATTATTTAATTATGAGAGTGTCTAAGCTCACAAATTTTTCACTATAAGGTTTAATATAAAATAAGAATTAATATAGTGTCCGTCTCAAAAATAAAAAGAATTGATAATTATGTAACAATTTAAAAAGAAATTTACAAGTTAAATACAAATTTAATTGGTGTATAGTAATAAAACTACATTGAAGCATGCATGCATGTTATGTTACTCGTACTCCTCATGCTTTGAAATACTTGACTCCTAAATAGCAATCATAAAAATTTCTCACTCTCCAAATAAAATACAATATTAATTAACTAGAAATATGTGCTAAAGATCCCTCAAATAAAAAATAAAAAATTATGTGCTTGCTAGAAACAAACAATATATATAATATACTCTCTCCGATTCGAATTCACGGACTAAATCTAGGCAGAATCACAACCTGAAAAATCAAAATCCAGATTCGAATTCCAAATCTAAGGTAAGGCTCTAGATTCAACCTGCCAAAATTTTGAAAATCAAAATCCTAACAACTAGATTTTTTAAATTTTTTAAAAAGAGAATTAATAATTAATGATTTAATTCTCCCTTTACTACATCATCAATTTATTATACAATATCTCCTATATTGCATTTATGGATCATCTCCACAATATTAATAAAAAAAACAAAAAAAAAATAACAAATTTTGTTAATGAAAATTCAAGAAAGTGGTAAAAAAATTCACATATATATAGAAAGTAATAATAATAAAAATCTATGAGCAAAAGTAAATTCAATCATACCATTAGCATGGCTTTAATGTTATCCCATCCAAAATCAATGGTAGGAAGCTTGTGTTGCAGTTTGAGCTGAATCAACACATCAAGAACATCACCATCCTCTTCTTCCACCTCCTTCACTCTTTTCCGATCAAGATGCTCGTCGATGAGCTCCTGATAAAAAGAATCCATCTTCTTCACCGCCGAATCCAGCCTTCCTATCATTCCGGTGAGCTTATCCACCCAGCCGAAGGCTGGAAAATAATCCGACACGTAGAAAGCCACGGCCACGGCCTGAACTTCTTCTAGAAGCTCATCGAACCTTCTAGAACATTCCTTGCCGAAGGCAATCTTGCATATCAAGTTAATGCCGAGTGAGACAGCCATCTCACTCATATTCACAGCTAGATTTTCATCGGAAGCTTCCCGAATCTTCGAGATCATACGAGAGATCTCGCCTTCGCGGATGGGGTGAAAGGATTGGACTTTTTTAGGGCTTAGGAGATGAATGGTCGTGATTTTTCTCATCTCCTTGCAATACTCATTGTACGGAGAGAAGATTATGTCGGAGTTGTTGTAGGAAATTTTTTGCTGCCCTAGAGATTTTGGGCGGCTGCAAAATGTTGAATCTTGATTTTTCAACACTTCTTTGGCTAATTTTGGTGAGGAAACTACTAGGAGAGGAATTGGACCTAATTTCATGTGGATAATGGGACCGTATTTTTTGGTGAGTTGGTGGAGGTAGAGGTGTAGGTTTGGGGCGGCGGCGAGGTGGTGGAGGTTTCCGATCAACGGCAGGGGAGGCGGGCCCGGTGGGAGAGGGGTTTTTGGTGGGGTTTTGGTTTTGTGGAGAAGATAAAAGATCAAGATTATTGGGAGAATTATTGAGAATAGGAGTATCATTGTGAATGAATGCTGTGATAAATGTTGAAGAATTAGGTTGTGGTAATTGATAGTTGAAAGTCTAGATATATATGGTGAGAATGAAATTGTTATAGGTGCTTTATTTTTTTAGTTTGAGGAATCGAGCTTAACTAATAATAAATCATACACTAATGGGTGTGAGTTGTATTTGATGAATTGTATCATTATTTTATTTGGAAATAATTTTATTTAAACTAATTCAGCTATTGTATGATTTGTTAAAACTCTAATATTATTATTAAAATTTACAATTTCATATATATATCGTATAATAAAAATATTATTACACGCGCACGCAGAAAGAGAAATATTTAATACACTCGTCATTTTGTCTTTAATCAATTTAAATCTATTGTTTTTTAGAGGGATTTACATCTATTATTATTATTATTATTATTATTATTATTATTATTATTATTATTATTATTATTATTATTATTATTATTATTATTATTATTATTTATAATTTATATTTATTTTTATTGTTTAATTAAGTTATAGCCCCAAGAAAAAAAATTGGACATATGTCAGATCAAATGTACAGATGAACGAAACTCACGTGGCAAGAATTTAATCAAATGATAAATCAAATGCCCAGATGTCGGTTGATAAGACACTTCTCCTCCAATCAATAGGTCGAGAGTTCGAGTCACCTAAAAGGCTAGAGTGTGTATTTTTCTTTTCTTTCAGTATAATAATTTTTTTTTTTTAAATGGCCATATGTCTAGCTAGATATATAGAATGCAGTCAAATGATCAACTTCAATTTGTCCGAAATATTTGATTCAAATTATAAACTCAATAACTGAGATAAGTATATAGTATCAACTATATTTTTAATAATTATAAATTTGGACAAAAAAAAATCATACACTATTAAACAATATACCGTGATATGCGGGCATATAATAGATCCAATTGTCGATAAAAATTTCAATAGTTAATTAAAGGTGCCACAGGGTTTAAATTTCAAATAAATATGTTTTTCGAGATACTAACATGGCCTACCTACTTTTACCTGTTTTAATGAACCAGATCCCTAATCTAAATTTTAAAATACAATCTCTGCTTGTTTTACTATTATGTAATACCAGTTATAGTGGCATAAAATATTTAACTTTTTTTGTTTTATTATTGAGCTCGACAAATTAATCACGTGATTTCTTTTTCTGGAGAGAGTAAGGACAAAATTTTAATTAACTCTGCCATCTCCCTCGAATTAAGGATTAATTATATTTTTAATTACGCTTTCCGTTGTATATAGAATAAAGAGATAATAGGGCCGAATGGCCCTACTGGGCATACAAAATCAAATTTTAGCCTCAAATCTTAAAACATCAAATTTTAGCCATTAATTAGGCGGAATGCCTAATTTGCCCTTTCTACCCATCGCACTGCAGCTCTTCGATCTGGCCCAATCGCTCTGGCGCTCCTCGATTTGTTCCGGCGTAGTTTCGCAGACACAGACGGAGGGCACTCACATAGAGCGGCCGTGGCTGCTAGCGCGGTGGAGAAAGCGAGCTGCGTCGCGGAGGCCGAGGAAGCGGGAGCGATTGCTGGGGCTCTGGTCGCCAAGCAAAGGCGTAGTGTTGACGGTGGCTGCCGCCGTGGGCGACGATGGGCTGTCGTTGTTCGACGACATCGTTTCGATTGGGGGAATTTCGAGTTTCTGATTTTTTTCTAATTTTTTTGGGCGTGTCTGTGATGATTTTTTGGATCTGATTTGATGAGGCGGCGGCGGTGGATCTGATTTGATCGTTGCGCCGCCTCCTCCATCGGCAGATCTGATCTCCGCCTCCTTCGATTTCAGCCATCGACAGATCTGATCTGATCTGATCTGATCTGATCTGTGTTGCACGTATGGCACTTATGGCACTTTTTTTTGATCGGGCACTTATGGCACTATTAGTGCCATAAGTGCCATAAGTGCACACTTTCCCCTAGGGTTTAGATATTCCATTTAGAGTTTAGATTATCCATTTAGGGTTTAGATGTTCCATTTAGGGTTTAAATGATGTTGTTGTTTCTGTATTTGTGCTGCACGTATGACACTTATGGCACTATTAGTGCCATAAGTGCCCAAATGACCATTTTACTTAGTTTTATTTTGAATTTGCGTTGGCACTTTTGGCACTATTAGTGCCATAAGTGCCAAAATGACTATTTTACTTGATTTTATTTTGGATTTCCGATGGCACTTATGGCACTAATAGTGCCTAACCCGACCCGGCACGCGACCCGCGTGCCTGATCCTACCCAGTCCGCCTCATTAAGGGCAAAAACGTCCAAATCAATAAAAATGGCCAAAATTTGTGTTTTTTCAATGTGTGGCCATAAATTGTGTTTTATGCTTCATTTTGGCTACTTCAAAATTTTACTCTAGAATAAAATACTTCAAACCTAATAGTGCTCTCGTGAACAAACTAGCAATATATTCATAAAATTGTTCAGTGTAGACTGCTTTATTTTATCAATGATTTAGACCTATTTTATTATTTATTTGTGGTATGAATGACCACTTTTTTTCACTTGGGATCCTCTATTTCGATTTTTTTTTTTGCTTTCCACTATTAATTTTTTAAAATTATTCTTCATTTTTTTAATTTTAATAAATTTTGATTTTTACAATTAATGCAATTAAAATTTATAATTAAAAATAATAATTATTGATGTTGATTATTCCAAAATTGTGGTATATAATTTTAAAAAAAAATCAATTTTTACAATAATAATTAGGATTCCTTATATAATATTTGTGGTTTTGTAATAAATATTATTAAATTAATGAATTTAATAGTGAATCACAGATGATAGATGAACATAACCTAATCCATACATTCTTGAACAGAGAATCTCATCTGATATTTTGGACATGCATGCATGTCTCTTTTACAATCCCAAATCTGAGTAGTTGAACATAACCTAATCCATACTTATTTTTTTTATTTTTTTTAAATTGATTTATATAAAATCTGATCTACCTTATTGTAACCGTCCCCTGCGGTGGATTCTCCATATACATACTTCACTTATTTAAGTACATACATTAGAATTTTAATTGTTTTGATTTTTCATACGATTTTGCCCTCAAAATTAATGTTGAGGTGAAGGCCTAAAATATCTGCAAAGTTTAAATAAACCGATAAACTAAACGACTTAGTTGGACGTCAACATCACTTCAACTAATTATGATTTACATTAATTTGTCACTTCAGCTAGCCATGATTCGCCGAAAATTAACAAACGTGTGAAAAATTAGAACACTTGAAAATTTATATATTTGAAGGCCGCGTTTGTAGTTCATGTGCAAAATCAAAACTTGGTGAAAGTTAATATAATTAGACACAATTACCCCTAAATTAAAACTAGTGTTGATATGATCAGTAGGAAAGGAGACCAACTGTATGCAGCTGGTGCTGCAGCTTCAATTCCTTCAATTATATATTCAACATAAACTAATCAGCGGTAAATTAAACCATCTACAAATACTTGAGATAGAAGTGAAGTCGAATAATTTTGAGCTAAGAATTACGTGTACCAATCGTGATTTTAAATCCATCAATTCAAACCACAACACTATCATGATTATAGTATATTCATATTCAACCAACGCAAATTTCAGTTTATTGGATTCTAATCAATCAAGCAACACAAATCACAATTCAAGAAGATAAATAAAGCTTAAAATCTCCAGAAATTACAAACAGAGCTTTTGGGGCCAAATCACATCAAAACAACTCCATATGGAGAAATCCCTAAGGGTGTGCGTTATCTTTGGTTGTAAATTTACTATGAGAAAAAGAGGGATAAACAAAATTTCACCCTTTAAATCATTCATTTTTTTTCCCACATTTCCTACTTGACCATTACTCATTACTCATTCCTCATTTATACTACAAAGGAGAGATAATATTATCACACCATTTTTGGAGAGATAATATTATCCCTCATTTGTAGTGTAAATGAGGAATGAGTAATGGTCAAGTAGGAAATATGGGAAAAGAAAAGAAGAATTTAAATGGTGAAATTTTGTTTATCCTTCATTTTCCCATGATAAATTTACAACCAAAGAGAACGCACCCTAATAGAAAAAAGAGTGCCCAATACAACTATTGCATTAATCAAATTTTAGAACAAATATCCAGAATCATCAAATTCTACCAGATTAAAATACAAGGAATGGAATATGGCCACCACCCCAATGTCAGGCTTCCAAATAATTAAAGAGGAACGCTTACCTGCAGCAAAAACAAGGGTCGAGCTTTATTAAAACCTTATTGAAGTACCTACTTTTAGAGAAAAACTACAATTCATGATAGCTGACAAGCTTTCATTGTCGTATATGTATGCTGAGAAACGTTGCAGATTCTTCATTCTATCCATAAATTTTAATTCATGCACTCTACTATCCAACCTTTTTAGGCTTTCCAAATCAACCACTCCCTCGTCCAATGTTAATCGATAACTTCCAATTTTTTCTTCATCATAACAGGGAAGAGTCAAGTGTTTTAAACGTAGCATCTCCTTAAAAACATTTGGAACTTCCACATTATTCGAAACAGCTAAATTAAGGATATCCATGTAGACCAAATTCCTTATGGACGACGGAAGCTTATCAAATTCACAACTTTGTATACGCAAACACCTCAGGTGAATAAGATTAGTGATTCCTCTCGGTAACTTTCTTCCAACGAATTTGAATCCCAAGATAGTTAGATCTCTCAGTAATTTGAATTTCTGAAAATCAACAAAACTTTGTGGGGGAAACTCATCAGAATTACTGCTATTGAACATTTGAAGAGACCTTAATTGTTTGCTACTATCTTCTCCACAAGTGATTGTAAGCTCGTCAAGTTCCACTTGGACTTCTTTTCTCAAATAGATAATCGTATTTTCATATGCCGTAGTAAGGTAGTAAGTTTCCCAGTTTGATACTGCAAACTCAGCACACCAAAATCCTCCATTTTCCCCATTTTCAAACATAGTTCTCTTACTACGTCGTGAAGTTTGCAGCTCGAATATTTTCCTGTAGGTATGACAGCATCGTCAATTTGAACTTGGACGATGGATCTGGAGGCCAACTCACCCAAGTAGAGCTCCTCGTTTTCAATCAAAGTTTTGTCCTTGTCTCCAATATTCTCATATGAAATCATGCCTTGTGCTATCCACGTCCTATATAGATAATCAACAGGTATATCTTCGTCCTCTTCAAATATACCCATATAGAGAAAGCAAGGCTTCAAATAATAGGGTAGACTTTCATAGCTTAAATTTAGCACTCCATCAATCTCACTTTCATCTTTATATATGAATTCTTTGATATCCCTATTTACTAACTCCCACTCTTTTATCGAATTTTTCTTTCTCAAGACCCCACCGAGTAAAGAAATTGCCAACGGCAAACACCCACATTTCTGCACCATTTCTTTCCCAATTTTCTCAAAATTTTCATCTAATGCAAACTCTGCATTAAATTGAAATAATGAGCATATATTTTATTTATCAGGTGGTCCCCTATGAAACCGGTTTCACGGTGAAATCGGGTTTCAAATGACACTACTTCGACACGTTAAAGTGTCATTTGTATGTTGAAATAGTGTCATTTAAAATCCGGTTTCACAGGAGTTTTTGTGTTTACTTAGTATAGTCCATTTTTAAAATGAGTATATGTATACAAAAGTATATTTTCTGGGATGTCACATAAATGCTTATTTTTCTTGCTTCAACATAAGCCAATTTTTCTTGCTTAATCAGCAGTATTAAAACCATCTCCAGACACCAAATACTTGGGATACAGATGTTTGTAGTCGAACAACTTTGAGCTAAGAATTATATATACATCAATCATGATTTTAAACCCATCATTTTCTTGCTTAATCGGCAGTGAATCAATCTCCTCCAATAGTTCTATTCATAGCACTTGTTTTACTTATTTCGCTAACATAATTATAAGTAGTTGAAAAAACTAATTATGAGTACTTACTGAAAAAACTTTTAATATATAAAATTCGATTCGCCGTATTATATAAATTACACAAATAAATACAGAAATTTTTAAATACCGCACTACGGTGGACTCGAACCCAAGACCTCAGGCCTTGACATTAACTACCTACCCTTAAACCAACTCACACACACAAATTCGCCATATTAACCATCCCCCGCCGTGGATTCTCAATACATCACTTATTTAAGTAGATACATTTCATTTCAATTTTATACAAATGAACTTGAACTAAATTCTAATTTTGCTTATTAACATTAGTATACTATATTCATATTAAGCAACTCAGGTTTCGATTTATTGGATTCTAAACAATCAAGCAACAAAAATCACAATTCAAGAACAGAAGTAAAGCTATGTGGCCCGAATCTTACCAAAATAACTCCATATGGAACTAAGCAAGTCTAGAATAAATTGTCTAGATTAATAATACAAGGAATGGAATATGGCCACCATGTCGACGTTAGGTTTGGAGCTACGTACAAAAGAAATATACACATTTATTTCAAAAAAGGTGAATTATGCGAAGCAAGGTTGCAGAGAAAAGAATGCAAATAATTAAAGAGAAACACTTGGGACATGGAACAACAAGAATGTAGCTCTCTTTTAGAGAAAAACTAGAATTGAAACAAAATAAAAATTGGGAATTGAGAATGGGATTGTTGCAAGCATTACCTGGGTGGAGACTAGACTAGTCTTGGATGATAATTTCAGGGACATGGGTGACTTTGTGGAAATCCTCTCCTAATGCCGATACCCTCTTCCCCATTTCTGGCATTCTATTAATCCACAGTTCCCGAAGAGTAGAAATGCCTCTCAATCCATCTGGAAGCATCTCCAGACTAGAACAATCATGGATCACTAATTGACAGAGAAGGGGCATAGCTCCCGCCTCCACTCTCCACTCTCTCAGGTTCGGTAATTTAGATAGAAAAAGCATCTTGAGGCGAGGAAAACTGTTTGATGGACACGTCATCTTTTTCCCAACAAATGATTCTGTGAATAAACTCAAATATGTCAAGCAAGGAAGCTTCCCCAATATCCCCATTGGATCATCCTCAATCTCACATTTCAACAAGATCAAACTTGTAAGTTTAGAGCTGATGAAGGCACTCCCGCACTCTGATATCACATTCCCCAACTTAACTGCAATCCACAAGGAATGAAGATTGGGACATGTGAATGCCTTTTTCAACACACCCTCATTTGTTCCTAACTCGCAACCCGAATTGATTTCAACCATACAACGCACTAACTTGTTCCAGTTTGTAGCAATGGCATTCATGATAGCTGACAAGCTTTCATTATCGTGTATGCTTGCTGAAAAACGTCGCAAATTCTTCATTTTGTTCAGACATTTTAATTCATGCACTCTACTATCCAATCCCACCAGACTCTCCAAGTCAACCACTCCCTCGTCCAATGTTAATCGATAACTTCCAATTTTTGCCTCCTTATACTTCGGAAGAAACAAGTGCTTTAAACATAGCATCTCCTTAAAAACATTTGGGACTTCGATATTCCTCGAACCATTTAAATCAAGGGTATCCATGTATACCAAATTCCTTATGGACGACGGTACCTTATCAAATTCACATTCTTCTAAACGTAAATATCTAAGGTGAACAAGATTAGTGATTCCTTTCGGTAACTTTCTACCTGCAAATTTGAATCCGATGATAACAAGATCTCTGAGCAATTTGAATTTCTGAAAATCAAAGATGCTTTGCGAGGGAAACTCAAGGCTACTGAAGTGATTGAATATATGAAGAGACCTTAAGTGTTTGCTAGCATCTTCTCCAAGTTCGACAGGTTCCAGTTCGACTTCACTTGTTCTGATATGGATAGCCAAATGTCGTAGTATTTTCATATGCGAGGAAGCTTGTTGCAGTAAAGTACTAAGTTTCCCACTTTTATACTCCAAACATAGCACACCAAAATCCTCCTTTTCCCCCATTTTCAGACATAGTTCTCTTACTACATCATGAAGTTTGCAGCTCCCATATTTTCTTCCAGTTTTGCCATCATTGTAAATTTCAACATCGACGATGGACCTTGAGGCCAACTCACCCAAGTAGAGCTCCGCAATTTCAGTCAAAGTTTTGTCTTTGTCTTTAATATTCTCATACGAAATCGTGCCTTGTGCAATCCACATCCAATACAGATAGTCAACATCTATCTCTTCATCCTCTTCAAATAAACCCATATGGAGAAAGCAAGGCTTCAAATAATAGGGTAGACTTTCATAGCTTAAATATAGTACTCCATCAATTTCACTTTCATCTCTATATATTATTTCTTTTACTAACTCCCACTCCATCATTAAATTTTTCTTTCTCAAGACCCCACCGAGTAAAGAAATTGCCAGCGGCAAATACCCACATTTCTGCACCATTTCTTTCCCAATTTTCTCAAAATTTCCTTCCAATGCAAAGTCTGTATTGAAATAACAAATGACTATATATTAATTGAATAGTACTACAACTTTATAACTTAATTAGACCCTCTCATCTAATATAGAAACTAAAGCACCATATTATACATACTGATGTGTGTATTTTAGCTACCTAGTTTAGTGTGCGTTTTGCCGTGGTTTCATGTGATATTACATGTTTTGTTATGTTTTGGCGCAGGAATGAGAAGAATTGGAGATGGAGCTGCTAATTGGAAGAAAGTGGAGAAAGACGAATTTGCAATGGGATTTGACGTGAAGATGGAATAAAATAGAGATTGGGCTTTTAATTTAATTGTTATATTTTTATAAAGCTCAAAACTCTTAGTTTTATTTTATTTTGGGTTTAATATTATGTAAGGGCCGAAAGCCCAATTATTTGGAGTAGGCGGCTACTTAAGGGATAATCCCTTAAGTTTATTTGATTCCCACTCAGCCGCATAGTTAGAATTCTAATTAGGTTATAATTCTTATTCTATTACTATTAGATAGAGCCGCGTAGATAGTTAGTTTAAATTAGGTCATCTTCTTATTTTTATTATCATTGATACAGCCGCACTTTATAATTTTTGATAGCCAGTTGACTTTGTTAGAAACAATTTAGAATTCCTTTCAATTTAGTACATCACGTTTTGATTGCTTAGCTTGATTAGGTGGATTTTATTTTGTTTAGCTTTTGCTTGATTGGAGAAGTTGGCGGCTGGAACCAAACTGTGGCAGAAGAATTGTTTTCGATTTTGGTTTCATTGATATTTCAATTTCATTTAATTTGCTTAGCATAATTTTCGTTGTTTTCTTTTATTGCAATTCATTCGTTAATTTTGTGTTTGGTTACTTCATGTTTGATTTTATTTATTTTATTGTTCTTAATTTAAGCATGAGTAGCTAATTCTTTTAATTCGGCGAGAATAATGAAACTCTAATTTAATGATCTGTGAGACCTAATTGGTTTAAAATTGATTCCTATTGATTCCGATTAATTCCTAGGTTCCAAGATAATTCTGATTTTATTTAAGCCTGATCAACTTAGATTAAATTGGATTACAGTCAATTAGTTCCTGCCAATCCGTAATTGTTGGAATTGGACTAATTAGTGATACAACTACCGTGTTCGTAGGGGGAATTAATTGGTATATTAATTATTACTAGCGTCTCTAGGATAATTGATATAAATTGGGTTCCTTTATCTTAATGCTATTAGAATATTAAATCTAGGTCTGGCGTCTCCAGCTAGGTTATATTTTAATAAGGGAAATAAGCAGGTCTGGCGTCTCCAGCTGTTTATCGACACAGTAAGTAGGAATTGGGGTACGTCCGTTGCGTTTCACGGTATCCTATAACTGGTTGGTTGGTAGGGATTAATTAATTATTGCGTCGAGGATCAGAGTTGAATTAGAGTGGATTTATTTGAGCCGAATTACCTCTTTAATTGATTTAATTCAAAAGTATTTTATTTGATTTAATTTGCTTTTCTTAGTTAATTAATCTTTTCTCCAAGTTAAGGCGTGGTGGCATCACCAAAATTTAATAGATTTAGGGAATTGAATGATTTTATCTGCTCTCTGTGGGATCGACCCTGCTTATCACGATACTAATATATTTTGATAATTCTGCAGGAATTATTTTGGTGGGATACGACGTCCACCAAATTGGCGCCGTTGCCGGGGAGCGGTGTTAATTAATTCTTTTCCCTTTGTCTATTTTTTTTTTCTTTGTTTATGAGCAGATCGTCCCAGCCGAACCTCCTCTTCGATAGTGAAATTGAGAAGACCGCGAAGAAGCTAAGGAAGGAGGCAAAGGCAAGGAAGCTACTGGATCTGCTGAATTCGCAGTCTGACCTTCCCGTTCGACCAGAACAGTTCGTCGAGGAGAAGCCCAGTACTGTTGCTGCTACAGAGGTTCTGTTTGCCCAAACAGACCACGACTCAGAGACAGAATCAGACTGTGAAGAAGAAACCGACTCAATTTCGGTTGCAAGTACAGAGAGCGACATGGCTGACGATCCTAGATTGTGTGATCTCTCCAGCCACGAGGCCGATGACCCACCCACTC
The DNA here is from genome assembly GCF_028751815.1 of Salvia miltiorrhiza. Classification (NCBI taxonomy): domain Eukaryota; kingdom Viridiplantae; phylum Streptophyta; class Magnoliopsida; order Lamiales; family Lamiaceae; genus Salvia; species Salvia miltiorrhiza. Next base: position 110,114 of record NW_026651451.1, on the reverse strand, counting down.
CCATTCAGATGCCGGCAGCTGCTACCGGTATTGAGATCAAGCTTGGACTGCTTAATGTTCTCCCGAAATACTATGGCAAGAAGGGAGAAGATCCGTACAATTTTTTGAGCGAATTCATCAAGATTTGCAAAGTCCAGAAACGCCCCACAGGGATTACGGAGGAGTACTTTAGATTGGCGGCATTCCCCTTCACCATGACAGCAGAGGCGAACTCTTGGTTCGCGAGTCTTCCTCCCAATTCTATCACTACGTGGGCAGAGATGAAAAAGTTATTCTTGGAACATTTTTTTCCTCCCACCAAGACGAATGCGCTGAAGAAAGAAATTAGTGGAGTGAAGCAGGAGTACGACGAGTCATTGAGCACCTACTGGACTCGATTCAGGAAATTGGTGGACAGTTGCCCCAACCATAAGTTTTCGGATGGGGATTTGCTGCAGTACTTCTATCAGGGGATGACCGTGGATACTAAAAACCTTGTGAATTCATCGAGTGGATGAGGGTTTTCCCAGAATACTGTGAGTGAAGCCAAACGATTGATTCAGCACTTGGTGGATGCAACGAGGGAGTATGATGAGCCACGCATTCAAATGCTCAAGAAAGCTGCGCAAGCAAGCTCCTCAAAATTGGATGACAAGTTCGAAGAAAGATTGGGAAGGATAGAGAGAATGCTAAGCACTGTGGTGGAGAAAGTGGCGAGCGCTGGACAACCGACGGAAAAACCATGTGGAGCGTGTGGAAACTTTGGCCATACGAGCTTGCAGTGCACAGGGGGTGAAGAAGAATATCAAGCTCAAGCGAATTCTTCCCATAATTTTTACAGCTGTGACGCGCCACTGCCCCATTTGCCCAAACGGGACCAGTACGCGAACAATCATAATGCTCCATGGAGAAACCATCCCAATTTCCGATGGAGAGATCCCGAGCCGAAGCAGCCGCCAGCGATGCAGCAGCCACAGCAGCAAAACTACCGTCCTCCACATCAAAGGACGGGGTATCAAGCTCCACAAGCTCAGCAACATCCTCCCGAGAAGCAAGGCAAGTCGCTTGAGGAGATGATGGCGGATTTGATCGGCAACCAGCAATTTCTGCAAAATAATGTGCAACAGCTTCAACAATCCCAAGCCGAGCAAAAGGTGCAGATTGAGGGGCTAGCCCGTCAGATGTCTCAGCTTGCGACATCCGTGAACCAACTCAAGGGCTATCAAGGTAAATTACCATCACAAGTCCAATTGAATCCAATGGAGAACGTTAGCATGATTACTTTGAGGAGTGGAAAGGAGTTGAGTGAGCCCACAACCCAGAATTCAAAGGGGTGTCCGAGCAAGGATTCTGGAGTCGAATTCAGCTTGGAAAAATTCGAAAATTCTGGAGCCGAGGTGGATTCTGCAATCCAGAATGCAGAACAGTCCGGTTTGGCCAAACAGAAGCAATTGAATCCAACGAAGAGGAGCAGACCAAGGTCTCTAAACCGTTGAGCTTACATGATCCCAATGTTGCAACATCATTCCCTTTTCCAGGAAGATTGGCGAGGAAGAAGCCGGAAGAGGAACTCATCGATTTTGTGAAGATCTTCGGCAAACTTGAAGTGAATCTTCCATTCTTGCAAGCACTGAAAATTCCTCCCTTTGGGAAATTTGTGAAGGACTTCATAGCTGGAAAGTCCAAGGCAACTGGAAAGATTGTGATGGGCGAGAACGTTTCAGCTGCACTCAAGAAGGAGTTACCAGCCAAGTGCAAAGATCCTGGTATGTTTTCTTTTCCCATTTACATTGGTGATACTAGGATCGAGCATGCTATGTGTGACTTAGGAGCGTCTATCAATGTTATGCCTCTCACTGTTTATAATAGATTGTCGGGTGTAGAATTGGTAGACACTAGAGTGGTCATTCAGTTAGCTGATGGGTCATATGTTCATCCCGTGGGTCTTCTAGAGAACGTTCTTGTAAAGGTGCATGATTTTGTTTATCCTGCTGACTTTTATGTGGTGAAGATGAGTGGTATGCAATCGAAAGAGTCAGCTGGTGTTCTGTTAGGCCGTCCTTTCTTAAGGACCACTAGGGCACTCATTGATGTTTATAGTGGTACTATTTGTTTGGATTATCATGGAGAGAAGTTCACTTTCAATATTGATGATACCATGAAAAATCCTCTTGTTGTTAAAACTGTTTGTGCCACTAACATTACTGACCCTTCTGTCCAAGAACATCTTGAGACTAAATCTGTGCAGGACAAGTTGGAACCGACCTTGATCAAAAGAGCAACTGGTCTTGATGCTCGTGGGATGAACAATGAAGAAGTCAAAGAATCTACCAAGTCTCTTCATGCTCACTCGAAATTGGCAGATTCTGGAAATACGTTCTGTTTGCCCAAACAGGACAAAATTCTTCATGATGACCCGAAATTCACAGGTTCTGGACATACGGTTCGTTTGCCCAGACGGAAGCCACGTTACAGAACTCTGCATTTTAATGTGGAACCACCCGACTTAAAAGATAAGTGTGAGGAGGAGCTCCGTTTGGAAGCCTATAATACCAACATGGGGTATGCAGATCTAATAGCGATAGCTTATCACAAGCATCGATTCTGGAGAACATTTGAAGTTGGTGAAAAGGTTCGATTCATGCTTGGAAGGCAATGGATAGGTCCTTTTGAGATACAGTCTGTTTGGCCAGGTGGACCAGTGGAGATTAAGAGTTTGGCTACGGCAAGACGTTTGTAGTCAACTATCACAAGTTGGAGCCATATTGCGATGCATCTCATATGACAACAGTGGAAGAAATTCCATTGTCACCTCAGACGAGATTCTGATTGCATCAACAGTCGAGCCGACGACGTTAAATAATGGCGCTTATCGGGAGGCAACCCGATTTTCTTTCACTATGTTTCTCCCGTTTTGTTTTTCTTTTTCTTTATTTCCGTTTCGTTCAGTTTTAATTCCCTTTCTTTAGATTTAATTTTTGTTTCAGTTTATTAAAAAAAAAAAAAAAAAAAAAAAACAGATCAACGGGAACGTGGATGCACTACAGGAAAGCCTCACGAATTTGAACGCCACGATCAGACAGGAGCTACGGTGGCAGCGCGCACGGTGATTCCCTTCCTTTTTCTTGCTTTGTTTTGCTTGTTCTTGCGTTGTTTTTGCTGTTTTGTGTTTTGTTGTGTTTCCTCGTTGTCCCTTTCTTATACTTTATTTTGTTTGCTTGAGGGCAAGCAAAATTTAAGTGTGAGGGGGGCGTCTTTGAGTTTGTTTTTTGTTGAGTCAGTTTATGTTGAGTTTTGTGAGTCTTCTGGCCAAGTAATTGATAAGTTCAGTTGTTGGAGCATGCTATTAGATTTGAATATGTGTGATAACTTGATCTTTCCCTACTTAAGAATTGAGAGTTTGTGATTGACAGTGTGTGTTTTGATTACATGATGTCTGGAATGACAAAATAAGGGCGATGAGTGAATCTAAACTACACATAAGTGAGGTATTGAGCCTAATAGAGTAGAGCACTCTCTACTATTTTTTGTTTTGAGAGATTTGATGATCCATGAAGTCGTGATATTAAGTGTGTCATATGTGGTGAATGATAAGAGGCACTAGGGTAGCCGTTTGGCCTGCTTTTGAATTCCTACCCGTACACTAACCCCTAGTGAGCCATGTTTGAGCCTTGCCGTGATTGTTCATATTAGTCACTATATATATATATAGCCAAGGCCTGTTTTTTGTGAACCTTCTCTTTGGTCCCATTGTGCATGTTAGAATTGAATTACATCTTAAGTGAATTTTGAGGAATGTGCATAAGGATGTTTGTTTGCCCAAACAGAACCAAGCCGAAATTGCATTCTGAATCTAGGACAGATGTTCTGTTTGGCCAAACAGAGGAAGATGTTGACAGTTGGGTAGATTGTTTTTGATGTACTCTTTGCATGATTGTGTTGTCTTAATGAAGTGGTGCAGCAAAAAATTGAAAAAAAAAAAAATCGAAAAAGAAAAAAAAAAAGAAAAAAAAAAGAACAGAAAAAAGAAAAAAAAAAGAGAGAAAATAAAGGTTGCACCAAGGTTGAATGAGTATATATGCATTGAGTTGTTTGATGGTTGTTGCCCATAGTTGAGTTGGAAGTTGCTTTTCATATGTTCAGAATTCTTTTGGTGTGATTTGATTCAAGCATGCACGATATTTGATCTTCAATGTTTGAGCTTAGGACCCCTAGGATCTTGCCTACATCATTGATAGTCCTCAGCCCCATTACAACCAAAGAAGAAAGACCTTTTTGAGCCATAATGTGACTGCGAAATATCATGACTAATTGGAGTTTCTTCTTGTGTGAGAATTACCTTATCTTATGGAGAGATTGAATGAGCGTGAGAGTTGCACTCATTGTTGCCTAATTTGGACTAGATTGATAATGAAAACACACTTTGGAGGTTCATGTTTTTAGTTCGAGAGTTGGGAAGTGATGGTGAATTGCATGATTCGATTTGATAGACTGTTGCATTCCTGATGCTTTGATGTTGCTTGGCTAGTCGTTTGGTTAGTTCGTGTCTTGTCTCGTTTCCCTTTCTACTTTCCTGTTCTTTGCGTGTGTTGTTGTGTCTGTTTTCAGTTCGTTCGTTTCTAGAGTCTTCGTGTCAAGGAAGGGAGTTGCTTCTAGGGGCTGAATTTCACCATTAATTCTTCTCTTATTTCATACTTGAGGACAAGTATGATCTAAGTGTGAGGGGATTTGATGTGTGTATTTTAGCTACCTAGTTTAGTGTGCGTTTTGCCGTGGTTTCATGTGATATTACATGTTTTGTTATGTTTTGGCGCAGGAATGAGAAGAATTGGAGATGGAGCTGCTAATTGGAAGAAAGTGGAGAAAGACGAATTTGCAATGGGATTTGACGTGAAGATGGAAGAAAATAGAGATTGGGCTTTTAATTTAATTGTTATATTTTTATAAAGCTCAAAACTCTTAGTTTTATTTTATTTTGGGTTTAATATTATGTAAGGGCCGAAAGCCCAATTATTTGGAGTAGGCGGCTACTTAAGGGATAATCCCTTAAGTTTATTTGATTCCCACTCAGCCGCATAGTTAGAATTCTAATTAGGTTATAATTCTTATTCTATTACTATTAGATAGAGCCGCGTAGATAGTTAGTTTAAATTAGGTCATCTTCTTATTTTTATTATCATTGATACAGCCGCACTTTATAATTTTTGATAGCCAGTTGACTTTGTTAGAAACAATTTAGAATTCCTTTCAATTTAGTACATCACGTTTTGATTGCTTAGCTTGATTAGGTGGATTTTATTTTGTTTAGCTTTTGCTTGATTGGAGAAGTTGGCGGCTGGAACCAAACTGTGGCAGAAGAATTGTTTTCGATTTTGGTTTCATTGATATTTCAATTTCATTTAATTTGCTTAGCATAATTTTCGTTGTTTTCTTTTATTGCAATTCATTCGTTAATTTTGTGTTTGGTTACTTCATGTTTGATTTTATTTATTTTATTGTTCTTAATTTAAGCATGAGTAGCTAATTCTTTTAATTCGGCGAGAATAATGAAACTCTAATTTAATGATCTGTGAGACCTAATTGGTTTAAAATTGATTCCTATTGATTCCGATTAATTCCTAGGTTCCAAGATAATTCTGATTTTATTTAAGCCTGATCAACTTAGATTAAATTGGATTACAGTCAATTAGTTCCTGCCAATCCGTAATTGTTGGAATTGGACTAATTAGTGATACAACTACCGTGTTCGTAGGGGGAATTAATTGGTATATTAATTATTACTAGCGTCTCTAGGATAATTGATATAAATTGGGTTCCTTTATCTTAATGCTATTAGAATATTAAATCTAGGTCTGACGTCTCCAGCTAGGTTATATTTTAATAAGGGAAATAAGCAGGTCTGGCGTCTCCAGCTGTTTATCGACACAGTAAGTAGGAATTGGGGTACGTCCGTTGCGTTTCACGGTATCCTATAACTGGTTGGTTGGTAGGGATTAATTAATTATTGCGTCGAGGATCAGAGTTGAATTAGAGTGGATTTATTTGAGCCGAATTACCTCTTTAATTGATTTAATTCAAAAGTATTTTATTTGATTTAATTTGCTTTTCTTAGTTAATTAATCTTTTCTCCAAGTTAAGGCGTGGTGGCATCACCAAAATTTAATAGATTTAGGGAATTGAATGATTTTATCTGCTCTCTGTGGGATCGACCCTGCTTATCACGATACTAATATATTTTGATAATTCTGCAGGAATTATTTTGGTGGGATACGACGTCCACCACATACACACAACTGACCTGGAATGTTGGTATGTGGAAAGGCTTTCATCTTGAGTAGTTCCAAAGCATCTCCCTCTTTTAGAAGCCCAACTTTTACCGGGCATCCAATCTCTGCAACTTCCTCCTCGCGCGTGGTGATCAATATTTTGCTTTTCAAATCATGAACAAGGAAGGGATGCTTCAATTCATTCCAATCAGCAACTTTCCAAAGATCGTCCAAAACAATGAGGCAACGCTTGTCCCTTTGTATCTTGCATAGTCGCTCCTTCAACTCCCAGTCGCTTACATTTGGAACAACGTCCTCCCTTATTTTTTGTGGCTCATCGCTTACACCCTTCCTGCTTTGATGCTCTAGCTGCTTGAGAACATCATTCCAAACTGATTGAAAACTCTGACATTGCTGAGTGATGCAAACCCATGCGCAAAGATCAAAGCTGGTTTTGGTCTCGTTGTAGAGCTTTTTGGCAATGGTAGTCTTGCCTGATCCCCCCATTCCCCACACTGATATAACTCGTTCCTCGTTGTCTTGCCTGAGGAGATTACCAACCTGCATCAACTCTTCCTCCATCCCCACAAAACACTCTCCGATCTCGAATTCAGGGAAGCTCTTCCGTGCCCTGTCATTGGTGGACGAGCTCTCCCCGCGATCGATGATGTTCTTTATTCCGTAGGCTCGCATGGCTTCGGTGACTCTTCCAAGATCGGATTTGATTTGTGAAATCTCGGAGCCTAGTTGGTGGAGAGAGTAGCCTTCTTCCAAAATACAAGAATATCTGCGGATGAGCTGCCTGAGACCTCGTCTTCTCCTTGCCAACACTTGATAAGCTGCGTGTCTTTCAATGGCAGCTTCGGCTCTGTACACAAGATCTTTGATCTCTGAGATCCAATTCAAAATGGTTTTGCTTCCATGTCGTCTTCTATCAGCATCTTTGAGAAGACACTTCATCTCTTTGAGCTGCATCTCGAGCTCCCTCACTTTGTCACCCACGCCATACAAAAACATTGCTTCTTCCACCAACAAATTGCGCAAGGTTGCTAGAGCAGTCGACACCACTGCTTCTGCCATCGCAACAATTCCAAACTCGATCGATTTACTATTGGTGAGAGTATATAAAGAGAGGAATAAGGAACTCGTTGTGGTGAATACAAATTCTTCAATCGAGATTGCGAAGAATTTGGATTCTGGAAGAGAGAAATTAGGATTTGGAGATTTCTATGAGAAAAGAGTAACTTTCTGAGAAAGCACATAATCTTGATTCATTCGATAATTCTAATTTTGTTTGTTTGTTATTATTCTAATTCTTCATTCAATAATTCAACCTTGTCATAAGCGTGTGTTTGTTTCTACTTTGTCTCCTTCTTCTTCACCCAATAATTCTCGCTCGTCAATCAAAGGGAATATGCATTAAAAATACTTATTCAGACAATTTCTCAACCACGAAAACTGAATAATATAGTTTAAAAAATGATAAGGTGATTCATCATTAGCCGCATGATGAATTTGATACTATCCGTATCAATGGTGGAGCATTTCAAGCAGCTCAAACTCCAGAAATCAAGATAGAAGAGAGAGATTTGATAAACATCAACCAAAATATTCATTTCATAAAGAGTAAGCTTAGAGATTATATTATTTATATCTAATAATGAAAACCTAATGGGTTAATGGGCTGGAGCATAATTGAGCCATGCTAGAGATTGGACTGGGCGTATCAGAATGGTAGTGAGTAATTAAGTCCAGCCCAATTCATACTTTCATTTTAGAACCTATTTTATTTAGTATAGTCCATTTTTAAAATATATGTTTACAGAGGTATATTTGGGGCATTTTCGTTAATCTTTTGGACCTTAAATCTGATTCCAGTGCTCAAATATGTCCTTAATATTCTGAGCTTATTACAGCATAATATTTATTTTGTTTTATAATAAATATTAAATCTGATTCTCTTCTGTGGATTCTCAATACATTCTCCACTTATTTAAGTTGCTAGATACATTTCAACGGTAAAATCATTAACCTAAGCCAATTTTTCTTGCTTAATCAACGGGGATTACGTATACATGCACCAATCGTGATTTTAAATCCATTAATTCAAACCACAAACTAACATTATTATAGGTGAAACGGGCGTTTTAACGCCGTTCACTTAATATTTTTTTAAAATTTATAGTGGGCTCCACCCCCAACCAGCAACAGAACGGACCGGAGCAGATCTGCAGCGGCGGCTTTTTTTTGCCGACCGCTGCCGGAAACGCGAGAGAGGGATGAGGGGGAGGCGCTCCATCCTTGGCCGTCTGCTATCGGAGATGCGAGAGAGAGAGAGGGAGGACAGATGGGAGGCGGTGGCGAGAGCGGAGGGATGTGAGGGGTACGACGGATGGCAATTCTCACCGGAGAAGTGAGCAATGGCGGAGAGAGAGAGAGAGAGCGGTGAGAAACAGAGAGAGATGAGCGATGAGAGTGGAGAGAATGGGGAGGGGAATCGATTTTGATGATTGAGTGAGAGAGCGAAGGCCTCGACGCGGCACTGCCTCGGTCCGCCGGTTAACACCCCCGATCTCCCACTAGTCGGCAGTCCAAGAACTAGATCCCCACAGAACACCTTCAGAAACCTCCTTCGAGTCCTCCACACCTTGGCCTCAAACCTAACCCTAGAAAGCATCCTCAAATTGAAATTCACAATATCATTCTTCCCCCTCTCGCCAGTAATCTCGTCCACCGCCACCTTCTCCAGAAAACTCCCCGCCGCAGCGAATCTCGCCGTCAGAGAGGTCTCGTTCTTCGTGCCTTGATAGAAGGGCGCGACGGTGGTCTCGGAGAGGGAATACGATTGGTAGTAAATCGCGGTCTCAATGTGATCGTAGCCGAGCTTCATCTTCTTGTTAGGGTTTTTGGCGGTTGATCTCGGAGGTGAAGGAGATGAGCAAGTCGTTGCCGAGCGTGAAATTGGAGATAGACAAGGAGTCGACTCGAAGCTCGGGGAGCTGGGGTGGAGGATGAGCCAGACGATGAAGGTGACTGCGCCGAAGATGACGATGAGGCCGATCACGAAAGCGAAGATGCGGCGGAGGCAGGTGGCGCGGCGGACGGACTCAGCGTCGTATTGGTAGTTCTGCTGCTGGTTGGGGATGGAGCCCACTAGAAAATTAAAAAAAAATTAAGTTAACGGCGTGTAACAGCCGTTTAACGCAGGGGGCAATCTGCACCCTTCTTCCGAGACTTTGGGGAGGTCAACGCGCCTTGACCGAGAATGGGGGGCTAAAAGCTCTAGGGGGTGTAGTTCAGGGGGCAATCTGCACCTTTGCCCTTAAATTTATAGACCCTTTCTCCACTCATTAAATAAACAATACAAGTTTTCTGAAAACTTGTGTCATCGTCCTTTAGGCCATATTTTCGTTGACGGAGGGAGTAATTTTTAAATGATTTGTTAGATAATTTTTTTTAAAAATATTAAGTGTGAAAGAGATTGATAATATCAGAAAAGATTGATAATATCAGAAAATAATGTGTACAAAAATATAAACACCACATCCATATTAATCTATATCTATACTAACAGAAAAAGTGTTTTGGGCACAAAATTTAGATTGTCTATTTTACCCCATTACATAATTTATTTCAAGGATATTTTCCATATTACATATTGCATATTTACAAAAAAAAATATATAAATTTATCTGATATATACATATTGATGTTTGAATTGAATTAGGAATATCCTCGCATGTATAAACAATTATAAAAAAATATTTCAATCATAAGAAATCAGATCATACTATACATTGCTTATAAACGAATCAAAATTACAAAAATACCATATTTTTGGGCGAGGGGAGTACTAGTACTTGATGGTGCAATATATGTGTTTTTTTTTAATTATTATTTTAATATATGTGACCAAATATAAACCTCTTTATTAGGTGCAGTCATGATATTTCGAGGGCCTTAAGTGAAAAAGAAAAGGTTTGCTCTTTAACACCGTTGATATTGAGCACATATCAACGGTGTAACACCAAGACCAAACATGCCCCATCCTTAATCAGTAATGAACTCTAGATACTATAACTTTGATGAGGTATGTTTTGTTTGGCTTTTTAGCTTAGAGATGGATATTTGGGGATTAAACTACATCTCTCAATAACACACAAGTCACTTGATATTAAAGTGGATCATCAATATTCTCGACATTGTCTTCCTCGACTATATTTAATTTCTCGATATCATCATATTATGTGATTTTTTTCAAATGGATTAAATTTGCATAAGCTAAGTTAATCAGATTGGGGCTTTTGAGTTTGATTATGTAACATGAAATTAAAGTGGTGTTAAGCCTTGTAATTTGTGGGCCGAATTTATGTTTGTTGGATCTCTTAATTAAAGAATGGGTCCATTTTAGAGGGAGTGGAAGAGAGGGAATGAAATTGGGCTGGACTCATCTTTGCTATTGGGCTGATAAATGAAAGTATGACTAATTCTGTAGCACCTATTTTACTTAGGGTACGTTTATTTCGGTTGTAAAAGACGAAAAAATATTATATTTTTCTCCTATTTTTTATTATATGTTTATTAGATATGAAAAGATAAAAAAAAAAGTTAAAAAATATTTTCACACCCCTATTATAGGATAATATAATCCAACATTAAAGTATAAAGGAGTTAAAAGAAGCCGCCCGAAAAAATATTCCACCATACTAAACATGTGAAAAATGATAGAAAATGGGTGAAAATATATTTTCTCTCTCATTTTCCATCAACGTAAACGCAGCTTAAGTACTATGTTTACAGAAGTATATTCTCTGGGATGTGTCGTATAAACATCGAGTACTGATACAATATTTGGGGCATTTTCGTTAATCTTTTGGACCTTAACTTTCTCATTCCATTGCTCAAATAATGGTGAAGGTATATGCTGAATTGGCATTATTAAGAATTTTATGTTTCTTTTTATTAGCAGTCTTGAGAAACACTTAATTTGTTGACATGGAAAATTGAGTCTATTGTTCGCCCTCTCTCTCTTCAACTGCAATTCCCTATATGTTGACCGGAAAAGAGTCCAACTAAAGCAGCTTCAAATCCTTCAACAATAGCTTCAACATATATAACCCAATTTTTCTTGCTTAATCAATGGTAAATTAAACCATCAACAACCAAGCAACAAAAATCACAATTCAAGAACAGAATTATATAGCTTAAATCTTCAGAGTCGAATCTCACCAAAACGGCTACATGAAGATGGTGCAGTTCTTGAGCCACTTGGTTGGGTTAAATATCCACAGGTTTTGGCCTTCTATTTTGGCGAGATTCATTTTTGGAGGCATTGCATTTTGTACAATCTTGAAACGCATCAACTCCACTCCATAGAGCTACCGTAATCCTATGAATCTTTTTCCGCATAAGAATAGTCTAATATGGCTAAGTTAAAAGAGTATTAATTAGTAACGTTATTGTTTCTATTTAGAAAATCATACTCTTAACAATAAGAATATTCAATTACTCATCTTATCAATCATGTAAAGTAAATGCTCAAAATAGTGGTAGTTCGAAGGATAACTCATGTACACCATAACATTACAAGCTTAAAAGTAAGACGCTCATTTTTCCAATAACTCATGTACACCATAACATTATCAAACAAGCAAAATATTGGCTTAGATCAATGAAGAGGGTAAACAAACACCAATCATATAATCAGTTGAGCTATGCACATATATAACTCAATCATGAAGTAATATACAAAGAAGATTGTTTGAGGTCTCCAACAATTGGTTCCTCGTTAACGACTGGTTGGCTTTCAAACAGAGATTATACCATGAAATGCGATGAAAGGTCTAGTTCTAGCATGTTCTACTCAAATTTGGAATAAGAGAACTTTTTTTTTTTAAATACTTGGAATAGGAGTTGATAAAGCAAATTATATCAAAACAAAAAACAATTGTTTGTTTAAGCACATGCCTTTCCCAACGTGTACTCATTGTTTGTGGTCAACAAGGGGCAATTGGTGATCTAATGTAAGAAAGTTTAAGCACATGACTTTCCCAAAGGATCCAACAGAAACTAAACGAGTTATTCAAATAGAAAGACTTGTGGATACTGTATACTGGATGATTCTAATAACTTGGCATTGAAAATCCCTGTAACTTCAAAGTTGGGACTTGCCAACCTCTGCAGTCTTCTATTCCAAACTTCAGCTCGAACACGAAGCTCTAGTTGGTCTCCTTGCAATTCCTCTTGTTCTTCTACTATCTTTTTCGCTGACACTACCGCTGATTCACTGCAATATTTCAAAGTAATTGATTTCAGCGTCGCTATTTCTCCAACTTCTGAAGGGATCTCCTCCAATTCATCTAATCCTAGAAGACGAAGCTCCTGGAGAAGTGGAAAGTGGGAGCTCTCTGCCATCGTCCAATTTTTTAGACCATTACAATAGTCCAATTGTAGTAGCTTGAGGCTCCGGAATTGGCCCTCAATAGTGTCCCACTTGCCTCTTTTGAATGTACCACCCCATAATTCTAACTTCTGAAGAAGGGGCAACCACCCTATCTTTTGTAGTATCTCATCCAACTCCACACTATTGAGAATTAACTTCAACTTCTTGAGGGAGTGTGGGAAACTAATCCTCTGCAAATACTCATCATATCCGCGATAGATGCTGCAGTAGAAGTTTTCCAATTTACTCAGACACTCAAGATTGCTTAAACAGTTTGCTCTCTCCATATATTCGGAATTGTAAATTAGATGCAATTTCTGGACATTGGGAATTCTTTGAACAACCTCCTCATTCAAATACAAATTATGTACTCCTCTGAGCGTTTGTAGATTCTCCATGATAACCATCTCACTCGGAGGATCTGGTAGAATCAATCCTCCTCTGTCCGTTTGTAAACTCATACACTCGAGATGCCTAAGTTGATGCAATTTCCAAATCTCAATCGGTGCAACAACTTCATGCCGAGGCTCAACATGAACAATTAACGTAGATAGATTCCAAAGCAAATTGATTGAAGACGGGAATGATTGGTACTCAGAATGAAGTCTAACAGCAATGTGCCGTGAGTTCACCAATTGAAAAACATTGCCTAGGAAATGAACACCACCTTCGATAGTCTTATCTCGTCGATGTGTATCTCTATCATATGCTTTGACTGTTCTCAACAATCTAAGGTTGTGAGGCCTTTCAAAGTTTATCCCCTCATAACATATTATAGAACGAACATGTGACAAGGATCTCGAGACTTCACGTATTACCCTTCTTCCAGCATTTTGAAAAACAACCCGACGTTCGTTATCTTTGACTAAAGGAAACTCTCCTATGATACCATAAAACCTCTCCTTTTCAACTTCTTTCAAGCACACGTCCCTCAACAAATCATGAAGCTTACAAAACTTTACATTTCCACTCAACCCCAACTCATCAACCAAAATCAGATTTCTATCTACCAACTCCTTCAAGTACTCTTCTGCCATTGTTTCCAAACATTTTCCACTCACGGGTTTCAAAAATCCTTCAGAAACCCATAGCTTCTTCAACATTGAGGCACGGATTGAACGATCTTCCTCAAAAACACCCATATACAAAAAACATGGCTTCAAATAGTTGGGCAGATACGTATAGCTCATTCGCAATATTTTCAAGCAAAATTCATCATTATTCGTAATGACTATTGAATTTAAATTTTGCTCTATGCGCACCCAATATTCTCTAGTGCGCTCAGATTTTGCCAAAAGACCTCCAATTGTAGCAATTGATAAAGGAAGCCCTTTACAATTTGCTACAATTTTCTTTCCAATATCTTCCAACTCAGGAGGAAAACTTTCTCCCCCAAACACAGTGTTGGTGAACAAATCCCAACAACTAGCCTCATCTAGAAATTTCATACCAACGCCATAAGACTCACCCAACTGCAAATTCAAGTTTGACATCCTAGTTGTTACTATTATTCGACTCCCATCATTGCAATCAGGAAAGGAAGACCTGATCTTGTCCCACACCTCTATACTCCACATATCATCCATAATTATGAGATACCTCCTACCCCATAAATACTGGTATAGTTTTAATCCCAATTCTCCCTCACTCAGATCATCACTACCTGAATTTCCACTTACTTGGGAAAGAAATTCTCTAAGGGCTTCTCTAACATTATAAGTTTGAGAAATTGTAGTCCAAGCACAAATATCAAAATGCTCTTTAACAAGCGCATGCTGGAATACATGTCGGGCAAGAGTGGTCTTACCAATCCCGCCCATCCCCATAATTGGGATGATTTGGCGACTGAGTTGACCTCCGGTGAGCTTATCCAGCACTTCAAGTAACACCTCATCGAAGCCCACCATCATGCTTTCCTTCACAGTGGAAGAGGAACCAGCATGAGTTGAGGAGACCTTTCTCTGCATTTGATCAGCTCCGGTTGCAATCTCCATGGCTTCCTTCTTGATCAAATTCATTTCTTCTATCACTTGTTGTAAATCGTGATAGAAGTCCTCCTCAATAGTTGCAACCCCCAGCGTGATGATTATATCTCCAATAATTGTGTATCGGTTATGAATTTGAAGCACAATTTGGGATTCGATGACATCCTCAGCTGCATAAACTGCATCAGCAATGCGACACTCCAATGGATCCGCCTCATGGTCATCGACAGCTGGGGGAATATAAGCATCAAGAAAATCCTGCAAGAAGGTAACGTTTTCAGTGAGAGATTCAAGTTGCTGTTTGTAGATAGAGATTGGAGGGGAAGGATGTTTTTCAAGGCGATCTATGATATGCATAAGAGAAACCAGAGCTCCATAAGCCGCCATGATTAACACTTTGAATAATGTATATATCTATGGGAAGTGTGAATGAAAATATCTGATACTAATATTTGAGAGGTGAAAGAAGGCAATTAGCTAATCAGGTATTATGATTCCACAATTGAGATTTGAAACTTTTGATAGCAGATACAGATGAACAAGTCATGTGCAACATTATTGAAATCAATAAAATAAGCTGCAGTTGTTGGATTCAAAATTTTTTATATGTGCACCTAACGTGGCTTGCTTATAATTATAGAGGTTAAGTCAACATGGAATATTTAAATGTGCTGCAGTTGTCTGAATAAGCACGTCGCTCTTAAAATATAACCACTGCCATTAATTAATTCAATTAATTACATGTTTGCTGCTAATCAAACTTATTGCTGGTGTTTGATGTTGACTTTCACCAGCATCGATGAAAAATCGATGATTGAATTAGTTTATGATGCGAAGCAGTCCTAGCATTGATGAAATAATGGAAAGATTAAGATATTTTGATAAACTAGCAGAAAGAAATATAAATATAGATACAATATTAGCATATTTAAATTTTTTATTATCAATTGGTCTACTTGCGATTGTTTACTTGCCATTTTCTAGCTTATTATAATGGAAAATTAAGATATTTTGATCAACTTGGATGAGAGCTTATATTGTACGCATTCATAGACTATACTAAGGATATGTTTGATAACCCTAGATAAAATAAGATAGATAAATAATCATGTCTTATCTAAACATTTGATAGCAATATTGGTTAATAAGAAGATCGGCGCGCATTAAGCAAGAGATCCGCTCTTATATCACTGTTCCACTGAAAACTTTAATATCTCTCCTCTCCCCTGCTATTATTTATCTAAGTTTTATTTATCACTCTTTATCTCAATTTATATATCAAACACATCAAGGGTATCCACTATAGAGAGCCAAGGTGGGCTCTTAAAAGTGCTCCCCACCATTTAAGAGCCCACCTTCCACTATGGGATAACCAACACTCACCACTTAAATTTTGTATTTAATTTTAGTGTTGTTTATAATTAAAATTAATATTAAATTTAACAACTTAAATTCATTAAAATAAAAATTTAAAACTACATTTATTGAAAAATAAAAATGCATTACAATAAAAATAATAATGAAAAATTACAATGAAAATTAATTCAACAGGATCGATGATGACTAAACTTTTAAATCAAATATAAAGTTGTGAAAGAAAGAAGCTTTAAATTAGCTTTACTTATTATATCCCCTCTAAATACTTGTTTTAACGGAGATGTGTAATTATAAAGATATTCGTTTAATAATTTGATTTTTCTTGATAATTATCTTAGTAGAAATACTTAATTTAACCATATAGTAATTTATGCAATTATAATATTTGTAGTCTCTAACTTTGATCCAAATTAATTTGATCAGCTTTAAAGCATTATGTCACTTAAAAATAAATCGAAAAATATGAAAAAACAATTAGAATTTTTTTTTGAAAGGCCAAGATAAAATTATATACTCTCTCCGTCCCACGAATCTTGACACGTATTCCATTTTGGGCCGTCCCACGAATCTTGACATGCTTCTAAATATAGTAACAACTATTACATCATCTCTCCTACTTTATCACATTCTCTCTTCTACTTTATCACTTTATTACATTTTCTCTCATACTTAATAATTTTTTCTCTCCTACTTTATCACTTGTATTTTTTATTACCTACACACTTAAAACACTAATAATCTACAACTTTTTAATTTTTGTGCCAAAACCAAACGTGTCAAGATTTTTGGGACGGAGGGAGTATAAATGAAGAGTACAAGGGCTACTCAATCCTATTTATCAATTCTATTTGGAGGATCTACTGTTAATTTCATGATCTATAGTATTGATTATTAATTCATGAGATTATCTAATTGGAGGAGCGGCTTGTTTTAAGAGAGAGTATTAGGTTAGTGGTGAATAATTATTCATGAAATTGTGTTGGAGATGATAAAATTGTTGATCCTAATCTGCAATTTGTTTTGATGATATATTCCTGTTGATGATTTTTTTTCTTCTTCCATGATATCTTCTTTTTTCTTGTTTTTGTTTAAAGTTTATCGAATTAATTAATTGAAAAAATCAAATATGTAATTGTATTATACGCAGTTGCTCGACTCAGATTCAAAGTGGGTTGAAGGTGTAAGAAATGAAACTATAAACATTATACCAAAAAATGTTGCAACCTACTCAAATTCGAAGTAGGTCGAAGGAGTATTATAATTTATACATGATACGAATTAGGAAGCACACTAGTTCTACTTATTACGCTCAAGTTATAAATAGAGGGTTTCTTTTTCAAATTAGAGAAAGAAGAAAAAGAGAGCATATATAAAAATATACATGATTAGGAGATGATAAGATTGTTCATATATATACTACAGTAAATACTCAATAAACATATACTACCTCTTTGATCTTTCAAACAACCAACCAATGAATCGATCGAATAATGCACCAAACAGAAACAAAACTCTCAAGAAGAAGCACATATAAAAGGTAATTTAAAGAATCCAACCACTTATTTTGATTTTGAACCATGATCCTATATATATGGTACTCTTAAACAATCCATCTCATAAAAAGTTGAGAATCATCCTTGAAAATGGTTTCAAACTCTAAGTGGACTGTTTAACCTAGGGTTATAGGCGTGTATTATTCCTATAAGAATAGGAATATATTTCTTTTGTCTACCAGACGTATCACACGAAAACCCACAAAAACACAAGAGAGAAAACACTATAGAATTCAATCGAAGATTTCCTAGCTTTCGATGATTGAATGGTGCATCGGGAATTATTCCTGCATTGAATCTACAATATACGTAGATACCATAGTAGTGGATTCAACTGCATCGAATCTGCAATATACGTGAATACTATAGTAGTGAATTCAACTGCAGGATTGCCTAGAAGAATTGCTACAAGAGTAACAAGATACATGCACTATATATGATAAACATTCTACACCAAATAATCTAATCTTAACCTAAGCATACCAGGCTATTCTTATGCACAAACCCAATGTACCATGAAGAGGAGTATGGTAATTCAGTGGAGTTGATTTCATGTGTATCAAGATTGTAGAAAATACAAGTGCGACTCTCACCACGAAAACGCAAGGCCAGAACCTCAGGGTATATAACCCAACCAATAGGCTCCAAGATTTGATTTTTACCTGCTGAAGCAAGCTGTTGAAGCCTGCACTTTTGAGATCCCATCTTAATGTTGGGAAGCACCTTCCTCCATTCACCAGTTTCCGATTTCATCCCCCAAACATCCCACGAGAAATCTTTGTTGTCGCGATCGAGCCAACATTGATAGGAACGTCCCCGTTGACAGATTAAGCTGTAGAAAAGGAACTATACTCTTTGTAAGGATCTCAGTCTCAATTAATATCCAATGTCAAGACGATTCTTCGATATTCACACATCCAATTAATGTATGAAACCTTCTGTAACGAACGGACGTGTAGACAAAAGAAATTCCACATTACATCCATGCACGCTGTCAATCGCAACATGTCTCCAAGAGTTATCGACTCCAAAAGTCAGTATGCCGATCGAGATGAATCTGTTTGAACTTCCAAAATGGTGAAGTCAATTTATACTTCATGGAACGTGGAGCAATGAAGGGGGATAATGAATGATTGCTTTGTTGCGGGATTTATAATGTATGGATATTTAAGAATGTCGTGTACCTCTAAGCACAAACTAATCACTACAACATAAAATGCAGGAATCAAATGGAAAGGAACAGCATTTGTTATACTTCATCCATCCCCAAATAACTTCATAACTTTAATTTTTGAATAATGTGGCTAATATGTAAAAAATGCGATTGGTAAAAGAAGATACAAAAAAATTTCCTTGTTCGTCTTCACTAAGCAAGCTTCCATCGCTGCAGCGGCGGGGAGGCGGCGGGCCGATTCCTGAAAAAAACGAGTTTTATGTATAAGGGGCGCCATTTTCCGGTGAGTTGGCGGCGTGAATGATGGAGAATAGGGCTATAGTTATTAATTAAAATTGAATGGGCCATTTTTGGATTTTAGGTTTATTTCGGTTTGGGCCATTTATTTAGGTTTACTCCGCCGCCGCGTTCTAGACATTTCACCGGAAATAGAAAAGCTGAAATGCTTCGTTCGAAACCCGCCTTCCGCAAGCCACCGCCTCCGCCGGTGCGTCGCTGCTGCGTTTCGGATCCCTATTCCGACATTCTTAGTAGAGAATCGGTAAGCACTCACTCTCCCTCATATTTTGCGTTGTTTCATATGCACATGCCTCTCTTTCAAAATTCCATATGCATATATGTTTCACCAGAAAATATATTGTCTTTGAAATTTAGGTAAGAGTATAACACATGTTTCTGACAATGACATATCTGTAGGAGAGGCCAACAAACATAGAGTCCCTCCCCACAGACCTACTGTTGGAAATTCTCCTCCGATTGCCGGCCGATCATCTCTACGAGAGAGCGAGGCTCGTCTGCCGGCAGTGGTACCACATTATCCATTCTCATGCCTTCATCAACGCGCAGATGCACGGTGCTACCTATGGACTCCTTTTGTCATTCCTAGACAATAATGCTCTGCCACTTTATGTAACAGCCGACAAAGACGGTGGAATCCACACATCTGAGATAAATCACACCTCCAAATCGGGAGTTCTTGCTACCTGCAACGGTTTGGTTCTGGAGTTGGAAGCCAAAGGTTACTACTTCCCTCGTCTTGTGGTTGTGAATCCTGCAACGAAGCAATCATTCCTCCTCCCACCATTCCCTCTTCTTGAGGTTGTGAATCCTGCAACGAAGCAGTCATTCTTCCTCCCACCATTCCCTCGAGGCGTAGCCTATGACCGGCTCCTGTATGGTTTTGCATACTCTGCAGCTTCCTTGGCGTATAAAGCGATTGCACCGTGCACTGTTCGCCAATCGCCACGACGCCTAGAAACTGACTACGGTCTTCACGTGCTCACTGTTGGAATCGATGAATCGTGGAGGGACGTCGAGGTTCACCACCTCCCCGACCATGTCAGGTCATTTTTCTTCCATCAGTCTCCCTTGACTAGTGAAGGTTTCTTGCATTGGGGAAGCGGGAGGTACTGCGTGACGATGGATGTGGAGACGGAGATCATTACACTGAGTGAAGCCCCTCATCAGTACCATGAAAACGACTATTATTATTATCTGTCAACTGGGAGGTGTGTGTCGCTCCTGGTTGCGTGTGGGGATCTGTCGTGGGAGGTTTGGGAGATGAAGGCAGAGACGGGCGAGTGGAGGAAGGCGCTGCCCAACGTCGAGTTGGGGGCTGAGAAATGCAGGATTCAACAGTTTTCTGATGGAGCTCTTGAGCCACTTGGTTGGGTTAAATATCCACAGGTTTTGGCCTTTTATTTTGGCGCTTATTATTGTCATGAGAAGCAAATATGTCATTGCATTTTGTACAATCTTGATACGCATCAACTCGACTCCATAGAACTACCACATTCCTATAGTAGAGATCATGATGTTTTTCCTCATAAGAATAATCTGATATGGCTAAGTTAAAAGAGTATATTTTAATTGTTAATGTTTATATTTGGTTTAGTTAAAAGAGTTTGTTTATAAATTATTTGCAGATATTTGATTTTGGCCAAATATTTTGACTTGTCATGTTACCCTTTTGTGTATTGAAGGATGATATAACACTTTGTGAGAGAGAATATTTATGATCACTTTGAATGGACAGATTGTGACCTCACAAATGAGCGTGTATTTTGTTTGAGAATATTTTGAATGGAATTATGTAATACAAGCTCAAAAGCAAAGCAAAACTCAATTTTGTTTGTTCCTTTATATGCTATAACAAAATTTTCATGGAATATATGTCAAGCTAGATTGCACGGGTGCGAGGGGCGGGTGCGGGAGCGATACGATTCGGGTGCAGGGATACGGATTTTTAAAAATTATAGGGTGCGATTCGTGAAGGATACGTCTATTATATTATATATTTTTATTATATATAACCAATCAAATATATATATATATATATATATATATATATATATATATATATATATTTGTAATAAGAAGGTGCTTAAATCCTCATTTTCATTTAATCTCATTTATACGATTCTATTTTAAATTTTTTAAAAAAAAGAAACAAAAATTTAAATAAAAATACTTTAAAAATCAAAACCAAAAAAAAAATTAAAACCCTACCTACCCCACCCCCACTCAGCCGACAAACTCTCTCTCTCCCTCCCCCCTTCTTTCTTTTTCTTCTTTCTTCCTTACCCAACCCCACCGACTCCCCCACCCCCCTCTTTTCTTTCTTTTTCTTCCTTCTTTCTCTTCCAGGCGCTCCACCAACTCCCTCCCCCCCCCCCCCTTTTCTTTCCCCAATCACGGTGGATGAGCTGGGGCAGGCGCTCCACCGCTCCCTCGACGACTTCCAGGCGCTCCAACTCCGGGCTGAGCTTCGACGACTTCCAGACGCTCCCTCGACGAAGTCCATCTTCAGACGCCGCCGCGCTCCAGACGCCGCCGCGCTCAACCTCCATCTTCAGACACAGTCGCGCTCCCTCGCCACCGCCGGATTCGTGAGATTGGCGCACCGGATTCGCGCACCCATTTTTTTTTTTTTTTTTTTTTTTTGAGGGATTCGCCATGTGGCGAATCCCGTGCGTATCCCACGCGAATCGCACGCGAATCGCACCCTTGAGCGAATCGGATACTGCAATGTGGTGATTTCCGGCGAATCCGTGCATTATAGATGTCAAGTTAGCACACTGTCACAGATGATACCAACATGATACATTAATCACAACCTACCTTATCTATAATATACTATTTGTTATTAAATAAAGTTGAGATATTAGATTTATCTATAAATATCTATTGGGTAGAGATTTTAATAAGTAAGTTTCTATAGAATTAATTGACTAGATAAGGTATATAAAGTTTTTCTTTTTATACTATAGAGCCCAATAATAATGTTGTTGGGCCAGTGATTTTATTGGGTAATCAAAGCCCAAATTTTTAATTTGAGATTATAGGGTAAAATAGTACATATATAAATATTTTTTATTATTTATTATTATATACTCCCTCCGTCCCATTATTCATGACACGTATTCCTTTTTGGGTTGTCCCAACCTATATGACACATTTCCTTTTTTGGAAAAAATCAGGGGTCATTTAAGTATTAAAAAAATTGCTAATTACAGATTTACACTTAAAACACACCCTTAATTATTTGTACTTTTTCGGACCTCAAAGAATTTTATTCCATTTTTGCTCCCTCTTCACTTCCGCCGCATCGTGAACCCTAATTTTACCTCCTCTCTCTCTCTCTCGAATGTTCCGCCTGAAACCTCAACTCTTCATCATCCTCCTCTCCCTCGTCGGCTTTCTTGGGTTCCGGCAGCCGACCTCTCTGCATTCGTCTCTCACCGTGCCCGAAAATACCTTCGCCATATCCCCCCAAATCCCTATGATTTAAACCATTCGTCTCTCACCGTGCCCTAGTTCTTTTCTGAAAATATTATCTGAGGGATTTGGGTTTCTTTTGGCCGTGATTTGTTTGATTTCGCCGGTTAAATGTCGAGATTTTACCCTGATCTGTTCGATTTTGACTGGATGGCGTCTTTGCAAACGTGGGTTGAATTGACGGTGATAGAAGATAGATGCAGAGAAGAGGCGGCTCGCCGAGCTTCAACCCAAGAAGGTAAACGGTCGATTTCTCCATCTTCTCCCTGTCCTTTGACGAATTCCGGTGAACAGCCGGTGTCCGCTTCAAGTTTCATTTCTGATGCTTACCCTGATTCATTCTTCTTTTGTGAGGAAAATTGGGAGCATCGAAACATGAGCGATGCTGTTGAATCTATGATGCGGATCCTGCTTCCTGCGTTCTTTTTGGTGAGATCTGCCCTATTTTGGATCTTTTCTTTATGGTGATCTGTGATATGTGGGATTATGTTGCAATTGTACTGTGGGAAGTGATAATCTGTGGCTGAAATGATAGTATTATGCTCATTCTATAAATGTATTCTGTCCGAAAATTTGTAACATCGATGATTACAATTTCAGATTGTATGAGATGATCTGAAAACTTGATCTTGCATGTTCCCTTGTTGATTATGGTTTGGTTTTCTATGGTCTAGTTGATTTGGATGGCATTCTTAAATGTTGGATCTGCTTGAAGCAGTGTGCATTTCATTCCCTGTGTTGGATCTGCTTGAAGCAGTGTGCATTTCACTCCCTGTGTTGGATCTGCTTGAAGCAGTGTGCATTTGTGCATTTCAAACTTGTGCATCTGAATTTCATTAGAACTTTGCAAGCATAACATACATTACAAAAACAACAAAAAGTGTGCAGCTGTGCATCTGTGCATATGTGCATCTGTGCATTACAAAAATATGTGCATTCACTTTACAAAAACAACAAAAAGTTTGAAATCCTTGAAATCTTCAATATCCACTTGTGCCCCCTTGAATTTGTAGCTGCTGCATGCTACAAGCCAGCCCATCTGTTGTGCCTCCAATCATGCCTATAGGCAGATGCCTTAAGAAACCTTCACTCCCATTAATATTCCCCTGCTCAATTAGGTAAGCTATGCATTCCCTAACAAGCCTTGAATCAACTTCAAGGTTTGAAGGAAGCATATCCTGCCTAATCAAGGCATCCTTCTTCAAATGGGGAATTTTGTAACAGTTTTGACCTTTTACCTTGAAAATTTCAATCATGCAACTTTGTAGGCTAAGAAAAACCTTATTCAAGGTTTGTGCACTTAACTGTTCAAATGAATTTTTAACAGCCATAAGTAAGTCACTGACATTGTTGCAAACTGATTCAGTTTGTAGCGATTGTATCGCCCTGAACCACCCCAAATCATTTATGTTGGTGTCGGGTGAGTTTGGTGGTTGATGCACCAGGTGTATGTCAAAGCCATCACTAGAGGCAGCTGCCCTGAAATCAGGGTCGTTGTCTTTAATGTGTGGCCGCGCATTATCCTGCTGTATGTAGATGACTTTGCTAGCAAAACTAGGCCACTTTGCCTTTATAGCAGGAATAATCTGAAATTACAATAAAACATGTATACTAAGCATCTCACATTACATGAAAATATGGATTATAAGCAACTGAAATTACATGTATACTGAAATTACATGAAAATATGGATTCAAATCATCTGAAATTACATGAAATTATGGATTATAAGCAACTGAAATTCCATGTATACTGAAATTACATGAAAATATGGATTATAAGCAACTGAAATTCCATGTATACTGAAATTACATGAAAATATGGATTCAAATCATCTGAAATTACATGAAATTATGGATTATAAGCAACTGAAATTCCATGTATACTGAAATTACATGGGAATATGGATTCAAATCATCTGAAATTACATGAAATTATGGATTATAAGCAACTGAAATTCCATGTATACTGAAATTACATGAAAATATGGATTCAAATCATCTGAAATTACATGCAAGCATGGATTATGAGCAACTGAAATTACATGTATACATACTACTCATAAACTGAAATGATTTGGACCCCAAGCATTTTATTTGAACATTCCTTGCATAAATCATTCACTTGCCATACCTTGTTAATTAGGCAATCCTTCACCACTTCTTTGGTGATACTTTGAATGGGTTTCCACTCCATTGTGCCTGCTGCCCTGTTCTTACTCTTCCTCTTTGCTGGAACCAGTTCAGTAAATGGAAAAATGCCTATTTTTCCATCAAATATGCATTCTCCATCAGGGCCAAAGATAGGCCTACACACTGCACACATAAACATCACCTTCGTGATGAATTTTTTGCTTTTACAGGTTCTATGAGGCTCACTCTCTGCAGGGGTTAAGTAAAACCTTTGGTTGGTTTTGGTTATGTAGAACCATTTTTCATCAATGTGGATTGTGTTGTGCATGTTTTTAAATGTCACACTCCTCATAATCCTATCATACTCTAGGGCCTCTAATGAAAACCGTAGCCTAAGCAACTTGTTAGGAGCCGTAAGATCGGGTTTAATAGCATTGGAATGAGCTTTGATCAGCCCTAGCTTAATCCATCTTCCTACGGTACTTTTGCTACATTGAATCCCACATGCAAGCCTTCGAATGGTAGATCTTTTGGACAAATCTAAGTTGGCAATTAACTGTAAATCTAATTGCACTCTCTTTTGTCTTGGTCTTTGTATTTTTCGACTCATGGAACATATTACCTCACCCTTCTGTATTTGCTTTTTTGCAGCTGCCCATACCCGATTGATAGTGCTTCGTGAGCTGCTCCATTTTGTAATAGCTGCTGCAATCTTCCCCCTAGAAGGCTTCCCCTTCTTGCTGTCTTCAAGGAGAAACTGGATTATGGCTGCTCTCTCAAATGTAGAGAGATCTTTTCTCCTAGCCATTCTGCCGTTTTGTAGTTTTTGTGCCTTTGTGGCTGTTAATTTTGTGTCTTTGAAACTGAATCTGTCCTTATTTATAAAGGGGAGGAAGATGTAAAGTGTGGGAAATTTGAAGATTTCCCAAAATTTCAATGAAAAGGGCAGTCTGCCGCCATTTTTTGATCCACTGAAAGTGCACAACTTTTATTCATTTTTTACTCAGTTTATGCTCCATTACATTAGGTAAATGAATGTTTAATTGAAATTGCAATGAATTTAAATGAAATGGCAGGTTGTATTCCTTTTTACAGGTTTTATTTTATTTATTGAAATTGATTTCGAAAATTAAATTCTGAAATAAATTATGGTAATTAATTTAAATTTCAGAATTTAAATTAATTAAATAAAGATTTCGAAAATTAAATTAAATTACAGTAATTTAAATTAAATTACAAAATTTAAATAACTTTAATAAAGAATATCTACACACAAACCTAATCAAGTGGACCACACACCTTTACTCCTTAATCTACTACTCCTTAATCTCCGTGCCCAAAAGTTTTGTCCCATAAATAGTGGGACGGAGGGAGTAGTAGGCTATAAAGAACAAAAAGAGGGCTATGAATAGAATCTCCCTTTGATATGAATTTAGTTTTAAATGAGCCCAATAACTGTAGTTGGGCCAGAAGAGTAGGAAGCCCAATTCATCAAGTCTATTATTACTATTAGTAACCCTATTAACCTCTAATTATCTGTAATTAGATTCATACCACAGAAGAGCACGTATCTCTCAACTTTACACTCAGCTACTTCACTCAACCGACTCAAACCTCTATAAATTTAGGCAGCTCTCATTCTGCAAATTCCAAACAACAAAGCAAATATCCATCCAATATATAGCCAGCAGTTATCACACCACGCAATGCAGGTACTATTCTTCCTACTACTCAATAATCCACTCATACATAGTAATCAAGATAACATCAATTTTCTTTAACATCTACAGTATACATCTATTCACAGAGTTTATAAATCAGAAAATTCAATAATAGAAGGCTGAGTCTTTAAAAAAAATGGAGTCTTGGGTTGCCACGATGAAACCATTTCAAACCTTCTCGAATCACCGATTCCTGGAGCAGAAAATAGTTTGAGATCTATTAGTTTGTGATGTTAAGATTGGAAGTTTGTTAGAATAAGATTTTGAATTGGGAAATACAGAAGAGGGAAGGAAGAAGGAGGAGAGGGAATTAGCAGTAGCAGCCGCAGCCGCAGCCGAGAGCCACCGCAGCGGAGGCATGGCTGGCGGCCGCGGTGGCTACTGACAGCAGAGAGAGAGGGAGGTTGAGCGAGAGATTAAACAAGGGAGATAGAGAGTGAAATAGAGAGAGACGGACAGAACGAGATGGAGGGAGAGAGGGGCGAGCAGGGCGGCGGCGACCACCGGCGCTGCATGCGCCGTCGCAGCTCGCAGCGGCCGCCGCGGCCTGACCAGAAGAGAGAGAGAGAGAGAGAGAGAGAGGGATTTCGAGGGAGAGAGACAGGGGCTTACCTGAGTCAGAGGAGGCCGCGGTGCGACGGGGACGACGGCGGTGGCGGCAGGCTTCGTCGGAGAGATGAATTCCAGAGGGGAAGAAGGGCGGTAGAAACCCTAGGAATTAGATTCTATAATTTGGGGATTTAGACATAGGGAAGTGGGAAGAGAAAAGAAGGAGAGAGAAGAGATAGAGCCGGCCTCGCCGCACCGGAGGCGGCGAGAACCGGCGATGAGAGACGACTAAGAGAGAGAGAGAGCGAAGAGAGGGAGAAATTGAGCGTGTCTGCGTTTCAGGACAAGAAGAGGAGAGAGATTAGTGTAAAAGAAAATTCTAGATTTTAATATAACTTTAATTTATTAAAATAGAAAATGGGTAATTGGGCTTAATTTAGTATTTGGGCCTATTAATTTCTTATGGGCCTATTTATTTCCTAATAGCTTAAGTATAATAGAATATTGTTGGGCTTTGAGTTAGTTAGCCTAATAAAGGTTTTATTCTAAAGTTATTAATTATTAGATTAAGCCCTTAATTTATTTAATTTAACTGAGTTTATTTTAAATTAAACTTATAATTATATATAAAGGATTATTAGTTACAACTAATAATTAAGTTGATTTATTATATGGCCTAGATAATTATATATTAACCTTACTACTTGGATCTAGTTAATTTTAATGGGTTTAGATATAATAAAATTATTATTGAGCATTTTAGTTATTTAATTAGGCTAAATTATTAAATTAGAGCCTAATAGTTATATAAAGAATTATTAGCTATTAGCTAATAATTAGAATGGTTAATTAGATTGCCTAAACATATAGAATTATTTTAATCTATTAATAATTTATTATCCTAATTAGTTATGCATAAATTAGATACTAGATTATTAGGGAATTAAGTTCAATAGAGAGAGTAAAAGATGAATTATATCATTTCTGAGTTCATATTTATTTATTAAATTAGTGTGAGTTGAGTTATGATTAACGTCAGAGTTATGATTACCGCAATTTAAGTCTATGTTGGTATTTATTGATAAGTTTGCCAAATAGCAGTTAGCCTTCATTCTATAAATTCCTATAAGAATATCACCTTAAAACCAACATAAGTATTCTTTTAGTTAAATCCATATTATTTTCTCGTTATTTATTTAGTTAGTTAATCTACACTGAAGGTCATATACAAGAGAAGGTGAAGCCATAGTTCATAATCACCTAGATCATCGGACCACGATCAGGTAGGCTTTCTTATATAAAAATCAAATTTTAAATTATGCCGCAGTTAAATAAAATCTTGTGAACTATTATCATTGCCTATCAATTTTAAGATTTATGTATAATACCTATTTGGCATCAGTAGTTAATCGAATTCGGATCCTGCTCTATCTAGATGTTAGATCAGACGAACTTTTATACAAGTACATGACTAGTGGGTGCAGACTTTTACTAAAATCTCTGTACGTCATGAGAAAAGGCATGATAATTTACAGTTTTAGTATGCATGTATATAGCTTTGGCTCGTGCCCACTGAGTATTTTATACTCAGCCATGTATGTATTTATAAACGTGCAGGTTGAGCAGAGATGGTGTTGAGATGGTGTCGAGCGGTCTTTTGTTTTGTTTGAATGTATATAGCGAGACGCGTGTCTTGAACATGCCTCTCAACACAAATTGTATAACTGTTGTTGTGTTTATACAAGTTTTTGTAAATTCTTCTTGTTCTAATGCAATGCAACCTAATTAGAGGTGTTCAAAAGAATTTGAAAAACTTTGTGATTGAATTCTATAGTAAATGACATATTTAAATAAATAAATAAAAATAATAAATATAGGGTAATGCAATTAACTTAAAATAGAATTAATTCATAAAAATTTCAGAATTAATTCATCTAAATCAGTGTTAATTAAAAGAGTATTTGTCTAATCTTATTTTAAAGAGCTTATAAGCTCTTGGAGCTGAAATGCTGAAATGCTTCGTTTACTCTGCCGCCGCGTTCTACACAGTTCACCGGATATAGAAAAGCTGAAACGCTTCGTTCGAAACCCGCCTTCCGCAAGCCACAGCCTCCGTCGGTGCGTCGCTGCGTCGCTGCTGCGTTTCGGATCCCCATTCCGACATTCTTAGTAGAGAATCGGTAAGCACTCTCCCTCATATTTTCCCATTTTGATATGCAGATCGCTGTCTTTCAAAATTATGTTAGAGCTGAAATTCCATATGCATATATGTTTCATAAGGAAAGGTTTTTTATTTGAAATTTAGGTTAGAGCTTAAATTTCGTATGCATATATGTTTCATAAGAAAAGGCTTTTTATTTGAAATTTAGGTTAGAGATTAATATAAAAAGACTTTGATATTGATATGCATATGGCTGTCTTATTCTCAGCATTTAAGTTTTGGGCAGATAAAGCACTTGTATACAAATTAGTGAATTGGTTAGTCGATGGATTAGTAATTTAGTAGAGTGATGATTCTGTTCTGTTCCAAATTAAAAGAAAAAATTGTTCAATAGCTGTCTTACTCCAAAACAAAAATTTGTAGATAAGACATGTTTATGACAATATCTGTATTCAATAAGCAGATGATACACATTAGAAGTCGGCCTTATTATTTCCGGAGGTGTAAAAAGGAGAGGCCAACAAATATAGAGGCCCTCCCCACAGACCTATTGTTCGAAATCCTCCTCCGTCTCCCTGCCGATCATCTCTACGACAGAGCGATGCACGTCTGCCAGCGGTGGTACCACATGATCCATTCTCATGCCTTCATCTACTCGCAGATGCACGGTTCTACCTATGGACTCCTCCTATCACCCATAAAGGCTAAAGCTCTGCCACTTTATGTAACAGCCGACGCAGACGGCGGAATCCACACATCTGAGCTAAATCACATCCCCAGATTGGGAGTTCTTGCTACCTGCAACGGTTTAGTTCTGGAGTTGGATGACAAACGCTACCCTCGTCTTGCGAATCCTGCAACGAAGCAGTCATTCCTCCTCCCACCGTATCCTAAAGGGTGTATGTATTACCAGTTCTACTGTGGTTTAGCATGCTCTGCAGCTTCCTTAGCGTATAAAGTGATTGTACCATCCCCTGTTTACCACTCGGCACCACCCCGACAAATTGACCACGGTCTTGTCGTGCTCACTGTTGGAGTCAATGAATCCTGGAGGAATGTCGAGGTTCACCACCTCCCCGACCATGTCAGGCGATTTTTCTTGGACAAGGCTCCCTTGACTAGTGAAGGTTTCTTGCATTGGGGAAGGGGGAGATACTGCGCGACGATGGATGTGGAGATGAAGGTCATTACACTGAGTGAAGCCCCTTATCAGTACCATGAAAGCAACTATTATTATCTGTCGACTGGGAGGTGTGTGTCGCTCCTGGTAGCGTATGGGGATCTGTCGTGGGAGGTTTGGGAGATGAAGGCAGAGACAGGCGAGTGGAGGAAGGCGCTGCCCAACGTCGACTTGAGAGCTGAGAAATGCAGGATTCAACAGTTAGCTCCTGAAGATGGTGCAGTTCTTGAGCCACTTGGTTGGGTTAAATATCCACATGTTTTGGCCTTCTATTTTGTTGCCTTTTATGGGAAGCAATGCCGGCATTGCATTTTGTATAATCTTGATACGCATCAACTCCACTCCATAGAGCTACCGCAAAACTATACTAAACGTTATGCGGCTTTTCCGCATAAGAATAGTCTGATGTGGTTACGTTAAAAGAGTATTAGAATCGGTATTGTTTATCATCACTTTGTATGGACAGATTATGACCTCACAATTGCTATTCCATTGCAAATCAGCGTGTATTCTGTTTGAGAATAGTTTGAATGGAATTATATATGTAATATACTAAGGCAAAATCAATTTGAGTTGAGCTATATATATATACTAGAAATTTCACACCACGTAGGACGCGGTGTTTTTATAATTGCTCCGTGAAATATAGGATTAATAATGATGCTAGTCCAATCATTTCCAAGTGCAGCCATATTATACTATGACTTGTAAGAGAATTTCTATAAGTCACTAACTCATAAAAATTGCAGCAATCCACAAGTATATTTTATATACAAACTACTTAAATATTTTAAGACATTATGCATCATATATACACTGTGCATTCAATCGGAAGCTACATTGAGGCATATACACACAAAAGACAACCTCAAAATGTTAATAAAATATCATCGACATGGTGTAATAGACCAAAAGTCATAGATAGAATTGTACAAGTACATTTGAAGAAGATTTGATTTCTTGGAGTAGAATTTCAAAAGAGAAACCATAGAAAGTAGAAAGGGAGAAAAAGAAAGCTGATCTCTCATCGGCTATGAGGAGAAATAGGTGAGATAAATCAATAGTTTCAAAAATCAGCCTCCAAATAACAGAAAATTACAAAAATATCAGCACATCACTATTCTTTCTACAGTACTATTCCTCTTCCCACTTCTCTCTTATTAAGATTGTTAAATATATAACTCAATCATGAAGTAATATACAAAGAATGTGATAAAATATGAGATGATGCATGATCTTGTGTGTGAGTTTGGTTTTAGTGCAAGGTATGGTGATTTAAGTGCCAAATAGCAATGGCAATCATGAAGTGACATACTACAATAAATCAAAGAAGACTGTTTGGGGTCTGCAGCAATTGGTCACTAAAGTGATGAAAGTACTTCTAGCATATCACTCCCTCTGTTTGATTTATTAATTAATTTAAATTTATTAATTAATTTAATATAAGGTTATTATGGTAATTTGATTACTTAATTTAGATTTTTAATTTGAACTATCAAACAATTAATTCATAGTATCTTTGTTTTAATCTTGGTCTACCAAACACTAAGATACACCAAATAAAAATACTTGGTTTAAACTCCACTACAAAAAAAATCGCATTTCTCGACGGAAATTTCCGTCGGCAAAATTAAAAATGCCGTCGTTAATTTTTTTCTCAACGGATTGCCGACGGAAAACGAGAGCCACTAAATTAATCGTGAGGAAATAATTCTCGACGGAAATTCCCGTCGAGAAAATATTTATTTACCGTCGTTAATGCGTGGGAAAATTCTGCCGAATTTCACAGATTTACGACGGATTCTCGACGGAAAATTCAGTCGTTAATTTCTCGACGGAAATTTCTGTCGAGAATTTGTTTTTCACCCTGAAAGTGGATTCCGTCGAGAATTTGATAATTTTTCATTTCCGTCGACAATTATTATTATTATTATTATTATTATTATTATTATTATTATTATTATTATTATTATTATTATTATTATTATTATTATTATTTTTGAAAATTTAATATCCTGTAAAAATCAATCTAAAATATTCAAATTCAAATATACTTATAATAAAGATCCAAATTCAAACATACTTAATGTAATAAACATCCAAATTCAATATACCTACAAATTTAAATTAAGTTAAATATCAAGTATCATAAATCCTAACTCCATAGTAACTACATAAATCCAAACTCAACACAACATAAATTCAAACGACATAACTGCTGTGGTCACATGGGATTCGCCATGATCCAGCAGCTTTGCAAGCCCGAAATCACCCACAATGGCCTCATAGTGCTCATCTAGCAGCACGTTTGCAGCCTTCACATTCCTGTGGATTATCTTGGGAACACAGTGCTCATGGAGATACAGCAGCCCCCTTGCAGCTCCCACTGCAATCTTCTTCCTCGTCGTCCAATCTAGAGTCGGTTCCCCTGTATCAAAAATGATAAACAATTCTTCAACACATCAAGTTTCAAACAACAATCTTACATATGATCCTTTAAAAATCTCAAAAGTCTGATTTACATGACCAATCCATTACATCATATTAAAGAAGATAATATGATATCATGAAACAGATTCACTGCACTTGAAATGGGCCCTATAAAGATCACAGATGATGATTTTCTTCTGTCATATCACAGCCAAAAACCGTTTATTTCCTTTGCAATTCTTATTTGAAAATTATTAAAGTTTCCAGTTATTAATATATATATATATATATAGGGTTGGGTTCATGTCGATCCCTATGCTTATAATAGATCCGTAGATCCAAATCTAGATCACACATTTATAACATGTGGCGCATCAAGATGGTGACACGTGGCAAGGCATTTCAAGGCAAAATCTGGAGAGGGGTAAAATTGGAATGTAATTTTCGAAATTAAAAAAAAAATTAGATTTTCTCAAAATAGGTATATTTTAGATGCATAAAGTTTCATACGAGAATGCATGAACTTTCATATAAAAATGCATAAAGTTTCATATAAAAATGCATAAGATTTCACCCCACCCCAACCCCACCCCCCACACCCCAGAACCCCCACCCCACCCCCCAATTTTTTTTTTTTTTTTTTGAAAAACTGATTTTTACATGCATAAAAAAATTACATGTTTTACATGCATATACTTTCGCACAGAAATACATATACTTTCACACAAAAATGCATTACATTTTTTGAAAAAATATAATTTTTTTTTTCAAAAATTGATTTTCGACCACCGAAATGCATACACTAAAACACTACACACTAAAACCTAAAAACTAAACCCTAAACACGAAAACACTAAAATCTAAACATCATTAAACCCTAAATACTAAAATTCAAACCCTAAAATAAATACTAAACACTAAAACCTATACACTAATACTAAACCCTAAAAACTAAACCCTAAACCCTAAAAACTAAACCCTAAACACTAAACCCTAAACACTAAAACACTAAACCCTAAACCCTAAACCCTATACCCTAAACCCTAAAAACTAAACCCTAAACACTAAAACACTACACACTAAACCCTAAAAACTAAATTCTAAACACTAAAAACCTAAACACTAAACCCTAACCCTATACCCTAAAATAAAATATTATAAAACATGTGTATATAAAAAAGAAAAATGCATAATCAAGAACAATAAAATGCATATATTATTACATGAAAATGCATAAAACATTAACTACAAATAAATTTTTGAAAAAAAAAACATTTTTTTGGGGGGGGGGGGTGGGGGGGGGGGGTGGTGGGTCAGCAATCAGAAAATCAGTTTTTGAAAAAAAAAAAAAAAATTTTTTGGGGGGTTGGTGGGGGTCAGTGGTCAGAAAATCAGTTTAAAAAAAAAAAAAAATTTGGGTGGGGGGGGGGTGGGGGGTGGGGTGGAGGTGGGGCAGGGGTGGGGTGGCGAAACTACCAGATTTATTAAAATGAAATGCATTTTTTGTATAATTTAATGCATTGTTATGTGAAAACTTTATGCATTTTTATTTGATTTTATATGCATATGAAACATGCCTATTTTTGGGGGTGGTAATGGGGAGGGTTAATTGGGGGGTGGTGTGGGCTGGATTAGGGGTGTGTGTCGCTCCTAGTTGCGTGTGGGGCTTCACTCAGTGTAATGATCACCGTCTCCACATCCATCATCCCGCAGTATCTCCACGTTCCCCAATGCATTAAACCTTCACTACTCTTTAAAATAAGCTTAGCCAAACACCCAAGACAGCCATATGCATACCAATGCTTCTTTATATTAAACTGTTACCTAACTTTCAAAGACAATATATTTTGTTATGAAACATATATGCATAGGGAATTTGAGGTGTAACCTAATTTTGAAAGAGAGGCATCTGCATATCAAACAAGGGAAAATATGAGGGAGAGTGCTTACCGATGCTCTACTAAGATTGTCGGAATGGGGATCCGAATCGCTGCAGAAGCGGCGGCTTGCAGAAGACTGGTTTCGTACGGTGCATTTCAGCTTTTCTATTTCCGGTGAAGTGTGTAGAATGCCGCGGCGGAGTAAACCTAAATAAATACAGCAGTTTCCCGCCCTAACCGAAATAAACCTAAAACCCAAAACATGGCCCATTCTATTCTAATTAGATAACTATAGCCCTATTCTCCATCATTCACGCCGCCACACACTCTGCCCATTTCCTAGAAACTCACCTGAAAATGGCCTTCCCGCCGCTGCAGCGATGGAAGCTTGCTTAGTGTAGACGAACAAGGAAATTCAAATAGATTGGTATGCGAACCCTTCTTTATATTTTTTCTTCAATTTGCCCATTTGAAACAAATGCAGATGAAGATCTGAAAGTTATTGCTTCTTCTTTGCTTGTGTTTTTAAGTTTTGATCTGTGGATTGTAACCGCTTCATTTCTCCAATTGAGATATCTAACCTTAATTTTCTGTATCTACTTTTACCAATCGCATTTTTTACATATTAGCCACATTATTCGAAAATAAAAGTTATGAAGTTAACAAATGTTGTTCCTGCATTTAAAAACGCCGATTTGCGTATAACTCTATGCTTTGTAGTGAAATAATGAACTCAAAAAATCCTTTCCATTTGATTCCTGCATTTTATGTTGTAGTGATTAGTTTTGCTAAACCTACAATCTCACATCCATGTTTTTTTCATATGCAGATGGTCGTGTACAAAAACTCTAGAAGTCGGCCTTATTATTTGAGGAGGTGTAAAAGGGTGAGGCCGACGAACATAGAGTCCCTCCCCAGCGAGCTCTTATCCGACATCCTCGTGCGTCTGCCGGCTGATCATCTCTACGACAGAGTAAGGCTTGCGTGCCGCAGATGGTACCACATTATCCATTCTTATGATTTTGTCGACACACAAATTCAGCATTCTACATATGGACTTCTTCTCTACTGCATCTGTGTGTGGGGCGGCCATCATCCAATTCTCATCACTGCAACGCAAGGCGGCCGAATTGAGACATCTGAGTACACTTACTTATACAGAGGCAAGTTAATAAACTGTTGCAATGGTTTGTGCATAGAGGCATACTGCCGTAGTGGATATCCATACATTATAAATCCCTCAACAAAGCAATCATTCATTATCCCTTCATTGCCTCAAACTCCATATCGTCTTGATCTATTTGGTATGGTATTTGCTCCACGTTCCATGAAGTATAAATTGACTTCACCATTTTGGAAGTTCAAACAGATTCATCTCGGCATACTGACTTTTGGAGTCGATAACTCGTGGAGACATGCATGTTGCGATTGACAGTGTGCATGGATGTAATGTGGAATCTCTTTTGTCTACGCTTCCGTTGGTTACAAAAGGTTTCATACATTGGATGTGTGATTATCGAAGAATCGTCTTGACATTGGATATTGAGACTGAAATCCTTACAAAGAGTATAATTCCAATTTCTACAGCTTATTTAGGGGGAAAGAGACGGTATTTTCTGTCAATGGGGACGTTCCTATCAATGTTGGCTGGCGACAACAATGATTTCTCATGGGATATTTGGGGGATGAAATCGGAAACTGGTGAATGGAGGAAGGTGCTTCCCAACATTAAGATGGGATCTCAAAAGTGCAGGCTTCAACAGCTTGCTTCAGCAGGTAAAAATCAAATCTTGGAGCCTATTGGTTGGGTTAAATACCCTGAGGTTCTGGCCTTGTGTTTTCGTGGTGAGATTCGCACTTGTATTTTCTACAATCTTGATACACATGAAATCAACTCCACTGAATTACCATACTCCTCTTCATGGTACATTGGGTTTGTGCATAAGAATAGCTTGGTATGGTTAAGTTAAGATTAGATTATTTGGTGTAGAATGTTTATCATAGTCATGTTGCTTTTCCTAGTATATATGCACAAATATGGAGTTTAAAATTATTTAAGGCCATTATCTTAGGTCTATTTGCAAAAATAGGCCACTATTTTTCGGACTTGCAAAAATAGGCCAATTATTTTAATTTTTGGCATTTTTAGGCCACATTTGAGCT
This sequence comes from Salvia miltiorrhiza, assembly GCF_028751815.1. Lineage (NCBI taxonomy): Eukaryota > Viridiplantae > Streptophyta > Magnoliopsida > Lamiales > Lamiaceae > Salvia > Salvia miltiorrhiza. Next base: position 73,345 of record NW_026651451.1, on the reverse strand, counting down.
CAATTCAGCATTTATAGGCCATTTTTTGGGGTCAAAATGTGGTCCAAAATAGCCTGATTGGGTACACATGTGGCCTAAAAATACCAAAAACTAAAATAATTGGCCTATTTTTGCAAGTCCGAAAAATAGTGGCCTATTTTTGCATATAGCCCTAAGATAATGACCTTAAATAAATTTAAACTCCTCAAATATGTGTATTTGAGAGATTTTTTATTTGTGAAAGAGTTGTACTACTAGCTTAGAGTTTAAACCGTTTTCAAGGATGCATGATTCAATTTTTTATTACATGGATTGTTTAAGACCATATATAGGATCATGGGTTCAAAGTTTCAAAATAAGTGATTGGATTCTTTGAAATACCTTTTATATGTGCTTCTTCTTGAGAGTTTTGTTTCTGTTTGGTGCATTATTAATTCGATTCTTTGGTTGATTGTTTGAAAGATCAAGAGGTAGCTAGTATGTTATATTGAGTATTTACTGTAGTATATGAACAATCTTATCATCTCTTGATCATGTATATTTTTATATATGCTCTCTTTTTCTTCTTTCTCTAATTTGAAAAAGAAACCCTCTATTTATAACTTGAGTGTGGTGAGTAGAACAAGTACGCCTTCCCAAGCCATGCATGAGTGATATACATTTATATCTTTTTAAAATTTTAAAATACATACGAAAAATTAAAATATCATCATTTATGAGTTGGTTAATTGATAAATAAAAACTATTTTCAATTGAATTAAATTATTTAAATATTATTTAATTTAAAATAGTATTAGATCAATATCTATTTTAAATGTTTTAACTTTTAAAGTATTTGTTAAAACTATTTTTATAATATACTAGCAGTAAGAACGTGTGATGCACATTTAACGCATGTGATTTTATACTATGAAGATAAAATACATAAATATTATTATATAACTTTGAATATTTTTATTAATTAATAATTATATTTATTAAATTGACTTATTCATTTGATTATAATTGAAATTTAAAAAATGAATTGATGAAACTATTAATGAATAAATTTAAATATAAGAAAGTAATATTCATAATATATGTCAAAATAAAAAAGCAAAAAGACCTATGAAAAATATCCTAAATTATCTAAGTACAGAGCATGACGAATTTTAAATCTTTTCTTGTTTGATTTTGACGATTGGGGATTTTTCTTCTTTTATCTTTCTCCTTTCTTTGCAACTTACCCAATTAGTGTTCCCAACGAGTTTCACCAAATCAAAGTGGAGATCTCAAAATTCATACTAATTTATAAAATTAAATCTTTTTTTGTCTTACATAGTAGTAATGATTCGAGAAATATATATATAAGAACGTTACTCCTTCGGTTTACAAGCAAAATTGATGGATAAAATGAAATTAAAAAATCATCTATTTTTTGGTGTTAAATTGATGCATAAATAAAGCAACAATGGTTGCTTGATTCTCTTACTTGTGAATTTGGATAGTTTCAACTGCTTCGCAAACTACGAGAGAAGAGAGTAGTACACAAAGAATTCAAGCATCTCATTATTAATTTTCGTCAATATTAATTCATGTTTAATTTAAAATCCAAGTAAAAAATGAAATGATCTGAATTCACGTAGAGAGGTCCGATGGAGAGACAATTGGGAGCAAGGAAACAAAAATCAAGAAGAAGAAAAAGAGAGTTGGGAAAAACAATTGAGGTAAGTTGCAGTAAAGGAGAAAAGAGAGAGGAGAAAGATAAGAGAATGAAAAAAAATAATTAAAAGGTGGATTAGATTAGGGCTTTCATCATTACATGGTATAATCTCTGTTTGAAAATCAACTCGTCAACGAGGAACCAATTGTTGCAGACCTCAAACAATCTTCTTTGTATGTTACTTCATGATTGAGTTATATATATAAACCATTAATGATATGATTGGTGTTTGTTTACACTCTTCTTTGATCTAAGCCAATTTTTGGCTCGTTTGATAACGTGTAATGTGCATGAGTTATTGGAAAAATAATTGACTTACTGTTAAGCTTGTATTTGCAATCGAATAACAATGTGACTGTTAAGGTAACATGATAAAAAATATTGGGCCAACATAAACTGATGTGTCTTGAAAAAGCAATATCATATATCTGTAGATAATCTGAAACGCTATAAACAATAATGTATCTATAATATATAAACTCTTTTAACTAAACCAAACAATAATGTATCTCTATATATGATATATAAGCTATTTCAACTAAACCAAATAGAAACAATAACGATTCTAATACTCTTTTAGCTTAGCCATATCAGATTATTTTTATGCGGAAAAGCACGATAGTGCATACTATAGGATTTTGGTAGCTCTATGGAGTGGAGTTGATGCGTATCAAGATTGTAGAAAATGCAATGCCGCCATTCCTCCCCATAAAAGGCGGTAAAATAGAAGGCCAAAACATGTGGATATTTAACCCAACCAAGTGGCTCAAGAACTCGACCAAACGGTTGAATCCTGCATTTCTCAGCTCCCAAGTCGACGTTGGGCAGCGCCTTCCTCCACTCGCCCGTCTCTGCCTTCATCTCCCAAACCTCCCACGACAGATCCCCACACACAACCAGGAGCGACACACACCTCCCAGTTGACAGATATCTATACTTGCTTTCATGGTACTCATAAGGGGCTTCACTCAGTGTAATGATCTCCGTCTCCACATCCATCGTCGCACAGTACCTCCCCCTTGCCCAATGCAAGAAACCTTCACTATTCATCGGAGTCTGGGGGAGGAGACATCGCCTGACATGGTCGGGGAGGTGGTGAACCTCGACGTTCCTCCAGGATTCATCGACTCCAACAGTGAGCACGACAAGACCGTGGTCAATTTGTCGGAGTGGCGCCGGGTAAACAGGGGATGGTGCAATCACTTTATACGCTAAGGAAGCTGCAGAGCATGCTAAACCATAGTAGAGCGGGTAATACATACCCCCTTTAGGATACGGTGGGAGGAGGAATGACTGCTTCGTTGCAGGATTCGCAAGACGAGGGAAGCGTTTGTTATCCAACTCCAGAACTAAACCGTTGCAGGTAGCAAGAACTCCCCATTTGGAGATGTGATTTAGCTCAGATGTGTGGATTCCGCCGTCTGCGTCGGCTGTTACATAAAGTGGCAGAGCTTTAGCCTTTCTGGGTGATAGGAGGAGTCCATAGGTAGAACCGTGCATCTGCGAGTTGATGAAGGCATGAGAATGGATAATGTGGTACCACCGCCGGCACACGAGCCTCACTCTCTCGTAGAGATGATCGGTCGGCAAACGGAGGAGGATTTCGAACAATAGGTCTTTGGGGAGGCACTCTATGTTTGCTGGCATCTCCTTTTTACACCTCCGGAAATAATAAGCCCGACTTCTAATGTGTCTCATCTGCAAATTTTTGTATATGTGTTTTATCAATGTTTCTTTATATTAATCTCTAACCTAAATTTCCAAGACAAATTCTTTACTTATGAAATGTATACGCATAAGGAATTTCAGCTCTAACCTAATTTTGAAAGACATCCATCTGCACATGAAACAAGGGAAAATCTGCTTACCGATTGTCTACTAAGAATGTCGGAAACGCTGTCGTCGGTGCAGCAGCGGCGCGGAGGTGGCGGCTTGCGGATGACTGGTTTCGTACAAGGCATTTCAGCTTTTCTATTTCCGGGCACAAAGTGTGGCGGAGTAAACCTAAATAAATACAGCAGTTTCCCGCCCAAACCGAAACAAACCTAAAACCCAACAATGGCCCATTCTAATTCTAATTAAATAATTCTCCCTCATTCACGCCGCCACACACTCTGCCCAATCATTCATTATCCCTTCAACGCCTCAATCTCCATCGCCTGCTGATCGATTTGGTATAAATTGACTTCATCATATCGGAAGCTTCATCTCGCCATACTCATCTCTCTATGAATGTACAAACAAATTAGTTGATTGAACCCTAATTTGCAAACAGAACCACGTTGCCTAAACTCAGTTTTTTTGTAGCGGATGGATAATGTGTAATGCACATGAGTTATTTGATTTTCTTTCTAATAGAAAATCAAATAAAATTAGTTTCTTCGTTCTGCACCCCGTGTGTTCGACGAATTTTCTGAGAGATAATTTTTTCATTCTTCAAGCAATTTCTTTGATTTCACGTGTTTCTTCTTTTTCTCCAAGCTATCAAGTGTCAACCAAGCTTTATTTTTTTGTTTTGCAGAGTTATTTGATCATTTGATCAGAATAAGAGCTTTATTTTCTATTCGGACTCGAGGAGGCTATTGAGATGGTTGGCGAAGCTGCTATTAAACTCGTAAGCAACATTCTTAGGATCACAGCCTCCCCAAAGGAAAAGAATGTCATAAAACTTCATCATAAGAATACACATAAAAATCTCGCAGCAACCCAAGTTAATACCAAGCGAGATACCAAATCACGGTGATAGAACACCTACGTCTGGGGCCTTGCCCAGGGAAACGATTCACTATGGGAGATTAAATTACAGTAGGACTTACACAAGACTTGATCTTCAACGCCTCTATAATTTCCCAAAACCTCAACACTAGTAATCGTTGAAAGCTAGATAACATTAACCTTCTAAGTGTGAAATACCTTGCTATCAACAATAGTAAAAGCAAAGTAAAAGAAACAAGAACATGAACTCGACCAACAATGTTCTCTCACAGACTAGTGCTGCGCTTATAAACTGCTTGAAAGAATGCACGAAAAAACCAAACCCTCGACCAACAATGTTCTCTCACAGACTAGTGCTGCGCTTATAAACTGCTTGAAAGAATGCACGAAAAAACCAAACCCTAACTCCAGGAAGATATCGGCTTTTATATGGGCGAAACCAAAGTTTCCTTCTATGATGAAGACTCTTCTATGAAAGCTTGCAAGAAAATCCAAAATATACACAAGGATCTTCTACGAAAATCACACAAAACCGAAAACAAAATCTTCAAGATTTGTGCTTATCTGCAAGGGGATCTCCAAAGAATATTTTGATGCAGTCGTGGTAACAACTCTGGTAACATAGATAGTATTTAATGACCGTAAATAAAGCAATGGGGTAATTTGTTTTAAATCCATAAACTTTACACAATTTTTGGTTTTTCCCAAAACAAATAAAATATATTCTAAATACACAAACTTTCACACTTTTCTTTCACATTTTTTGGAATTTCCCATGAAAGTCAATTCTGATATAATTAAATCTGTCGTAGAGTCGGATTTTGTTGTCGTGCAATATCTTAAGGCCGTGTTTGCTGCTATGTATTATGCAGTATTAGCATAATAATATAGCCTATTATTGGAGTTTGGTGGTCTTGATACAGACGGCCCGGACCATGCAAAGGCCCGGACCAGAATTACTACCAATTATGTGTTGATATGCATATGGCTGTCTTATTCTCAGCATTTAAGTTTTGGGCTGTTAAAACACATATATGTATACAAAACAAAAATTTGTAGAAAAGATACATGTTTCTGACAATATATATGACATATCTGTATTCAATAAAAGCAGATGATATACAATAGAAGTCGTCCTTATTATTTCCGGAGGTGTAAAAAGGAGAGGCCAACAAGCATAGAGTAGTAGTCATTGCCTACAGGCATAGCCTATAGGCTCAAGTATGGTTTTGCATACTCTGCAGCTTCCTTGGTGTATAAAGTGTTTGCATCGTACACTTTTTGCCACTCGCCACCACGCCAACAAACTGACTTCGGTCTTCACGTGCTCACTGTTGGAGTCGATGAATCCTGGAGGCACATCGAGATGCGCCACTTCCCCGACCATCTCAGGGAATTTCTCCTCGGCAAGACTCCGTTGACTAGTGAAGGTTTCGTGCACTGGGGAAGGGGGAGGTACTGTGTGACGATGGATGTGGAGACGGAGATCATTACGCTGAGTGAAGCCCCTTGTGAGTACCATGAACGCGACTATTATTATCTGTCAGCAGGGAGGTGTCTGTCGCTCCTGGTTGCGTGTGGGGATCTGTCGTGGGAGGTTTGGGAGATGAAGGCAGAATCGGGCGAGTGGGGGAAAGCGCTGCCCAACGTCGATTTGGGAGCTCAGAAATGCAGGATTCAACAGTTTTCCCGTGATGCTGGTCGAGTTCTTGAGCCACTTGGTTGGGTTAAATATCCACATGTTTTGGCCTTCTATTTTGTACAATCTTGAAACGCATCAACTCGACTCCATAGAGCTATCACAATCATATAGCAGTGGTTATGAAGCTTTTCCGCATAAGAATAGTCTGATATGGCTAAGTTAAAAGAGTATTAGTAACGTTATTGTTTCTATTTGGTCAAGTTCAAAGAGTTGATATATCATATAGATTCAGTATTGCTTATAATATTTTAGATTACTTGCAGATATATGATGTTTATTTTCCCAAAATTCATCAGCTTATATTGCCCGACTCTTATTTACTTTGATGGATGAAAATTTGGAATATATGAAGACCCTTAATTATTTATATAATTTGAGTTGGTTATGATTGATTCTTATCTCATCAAAAACATGAGATTGAAAAATCATACTCTTGAGAATAAAAATATTCAATTACTCATCTTATCAATCTTGTAAAGTAAATGCTCAAAAGAGTAGTAGCATGGAAGGATGATATAAGATGAATATTTATGCTCATTTTGAATGGACAGATTGTGACCACACAATCACATTGCTATTCGATTGCAAATCAACATATATTCTGTCTGAATATTTTGAATGAAATTACAATTAAAAGTAAGACGATTATTTTTCCAATAACTCATGTACACCATAACATTATCAAACGAGCCAAAAATTGGCTTAGATCAATGAAGAGGGTAAACAAACACCAATCATATCATTAGTTGAGCTATGAACATATATATAACTCAATCGTGAAGTAATATACAAAGAAGATTGTTTGAGGTCTGCTACAATTGGTTCCTCGTTAACGACTGGTTGGCTTTCAAACATAGATTATACCATGAAATGTGATGAAAGCCCTAGTTCTAGCAAGTTATACATAATAAGCAAACTCAAATTTGGAGTAAGAGAACTTTTTTTTTAAAATACTTGGAATAGGAGTTGATGATAAAGCAAATTATATCAAAACAAAAAACAATTGTATGATATATAGGAAAACTCAAATTTGTCTTTTTTTTTTCTTCGGGTTTTCAATATGGTTCGATTTTTATTCTAAAAACAAGATACCTGGATTAATTTGTGTCTATGAACTCATCAAGTATTTGGTTGCTGAGGGATTTTTAAACCAAATAAATCTGCAAGTTTGGAAGAGGTTGCTGAAGATTATCTTAATGATCTGATTGACAAGAATCTCATCATAGTTCGTCAAAGAAGGTGGAATGGAAAAGTTTTACACAAAATCTTGTGTACACCCGGGTCGTACCCGACCCGGATCCTGACCCAACAAGATTATCCTATCCGAATGTCAAGTGTTAGTGTTATTTCGATATAGTGTTAGTGTAATTTTACAAGTAGTGTTAGTGTTATTTCAGTATAGTGTTAGTGTCATTTGTAAAATAAAATAGTGTTAATGTTGTTTTTGAAATAGTATCATTTGTAAAACAAATTAGTGTTAGTGTTAGTGTCATTTGGACTGGTATTAGTGTTAGTGTCATTTCAAGAAAAAATTGGTCAGGATATTCTAATTGGATCAGGATCCGGGTCGGGTACAACCCGGGTGTACGGTACACCCGGGTGCACGGAGATCACCTCAACGTTTTATATGTGTGCGTTAAACACATATGGAGTTGTGGAATCCGGATCGTGCCTAGAGTGATCCGTGTACGCATTGCACACAAGAGAAACGACGATGAAGATGCCAAAGAGGAGCTCTACACTTTGGTCACTGTTGCAGAAATTTTAGATAAAGGATTGAAGGGATTGGGAAATATTTTGCAAATTTTATTAACGTCAGTTTTGTTGTTACTTTTTTTTAGGGGAAATTTTGTTGTTACTTGTGAGGTCTTGAGTGTTGGAAATTCAAAACAAAACGGATGCATTTTTGATTTATTTTAATTTGTATATTAAGTATTATTTTTTTATAGATATTTTTTATTATAACAATTTATAGACTTATCAAATTTATAAAAATAGAGATTTATCAAATTTATAATAATAGAGGTAAATCAATTTAACAGAATTTGCTAAACTCCATGTTGAATTAAGACAATTCATGAAATTAGCATAATCCTGAATTATTGAAAATCTATCAAAATCTTTTAAATTCTTAATTGAATACACCCACATCATCTACATTAATTTGTTTGAAATGGGCAAATTGAAGAAAAAATAGAAAGGAGGGTTGGGTCACCAATCTATTTGAATTTCCTTGTTCGTCTTCAATCAGCAAGCTTCCATCGACTGCCGCGGTGGGGAGGAGGCGGCAGGCCGATTCTGGAAATAAACGAGTTTTAAGCATAATGCCCTTCATTTTCAGGTGAGTTTCTCTGTAGGAAATGGGCACAGTGCGTGGCCGCGCGAATGAGGGAGAATAGTTATTTAGAATTAGAATAGAATGGGCCATTTTTGGGTTTTAGGTTTATTTGTTGGCTAAGTTATAAATTGAATTTCTAGAGTCATAAGTTACATGGGTGAATATGAATCATCTACCTAGTATTGAATGTATTTATGAGTTTTCATTTACTCTTAGATGCTTCGTATGCCTAGCTTACTAGTATAAATAAAGTCTAGTTGCAAGTCCATGTAACTAATGAAAGATATTGTGGACTAGATTAGGATATATTTGATATATTCTAATACTAAGTAAGACAGTTCAAGTGTGAATTACTTAGTCGTAATTGTTGACTCAAGTGTGAATTCCTTAGTCGTAATTGTTGACTAAGGAAGACAAGACAATTTAGAATTGTCTTCTTCGCTTATAAATAAGGAAGCTTGGTCTTACGAATTACATACGAAAACATTAGCTTAGAGCTTTTGGTTTGCAAACACTAAGAGAGCACTATAGTTTCAATCGGAGATTTCCTAGCTGTCAACGATTGAATCGTGCACTTGGAATAGTTCCTGCATCGAATCGACATACACGTGGATACCTTAGTAGTGGATTCACGGCACGAATCTAGACGCACGTTTACCACATAACAAGTAAGTTATTCTTATTGTTGTGTGTCTATCTCTACACATGATGCATTTGTAAATCTAGATCTAATCCTTGAATATATATTCCGCTGCATATCATTAGATGATGTCAAGGATAACCAACAGTGGTATCAGAGCCCGAGGCTCGATTTACAATTGCTATTGTGTTCTAATTGTTTATGGGTTAAGAGTATGTGATTTTAGAAATCTGAAACTGAAAATTTGGGATTGAAATGTTCGAAACCATTTTCTGAATTTGGGTGAAAATTGCTGGGCTATATTCGAACCTACTTTGCTGGTTCACTGCTGCTGCCATCGATCACCGCCGATGCAGAGGGCGTAGGTGATTGACGAGGCGGCGCAGGTGGGTCGGGGCTCGCCGGTGCGCCGCGCCCGACCACTCGCCACCGTTTGCGTCGCACCTCGATTCAGAGAGGCCGCTGTCCCTCTGCAACGCGTCCATATCGCGGGCTTGGAGTCCGGAAATGGAGGGTGACTGATGGTGGAGGTCTTGCACGCCTCCGGGCGGTGAACGGCGACAAAGGAGCTTCGAGCTCCTGCCGGAATGGCCGAGAAACCGTGAGGACGCAGGGAGGCGTCTGGAGAAGTCGCCGCCTTCCTCCGACGCAGCTTTGAGTTACGGCCGACGAGGGTACGTCCGGCGAGGCCGAGCGACGTCGTCTGCGTCGTTGCTTCGCGCGCGGCGGCGGCGGGCTGACTGGCGAAAAGGCGGCAGCAGGGCTCCGATCGCGGCTGACGGGAATCGAAAGGGGGCGCTGCTGTTGCAGCTGTAAACCCTTATTTCTGGTCTGGAACATGGAATTTGGGCTTTGGTCTGGGCCTGGGGCTGCTGGGCTGAGGTCTCTAAGGTGTTTGGGCCCGGTCTGGGTCTGATTCTATGGGCTGCTGTTATTGACCATTTGTGGGCTGCAATATGATTTATTAAAGGGGCTGGGCTTGTTTTAATAAATGGCCCAAATTAGGCGGTAACAGTTTATATATAAAAAAAAAATCTTTTATTAATTTAGAATTAATAATTGAACCCCAATTTCAGAATTAATTTATTAATTGGATTAATAGATTTAAATTATTGTTATTAATTTTGAATTAATAATAATATAAATAAATTTATATTAATTTAGAATTAATATAAATTGATTAACCCATATTTAATTAGAGAATAAAATATTAATTTGATTAATGATTTTATTCGTAGAGTTTTATGTCTTTATGTGATAAGCATGTTATTTGATTTTATGCTTATTATTTAACTATAGTAGTTAAAGACCGCTTTTATCTTGGGTAGGCGGCGCCCAATATATGTAGTCCGCTTTGCTATGTATGGGTAGGCGGCGCCCAATATGTGTGGTCCGCATTTTATATGCCTGGGTAGGCGGCACCCAGTAATTGTTTTGCTATTTAATATTAGATATTAAATATAAGCAATTAGTATCACATGCTAAATCCCCATTAAATATAAGTCTTTGTGTAAGCACAAAACGCGTCGTCCATCATAATTGTCTGAGCAACCCATCCTTTTCGATCAAGAGTATTTACACCCAAGTGTTTGCTCTAGTCTACAAGGCCAAGGCTCATTCATAGGTTGGCACCGTGTGATGGGGTTGACTTGCTTGATCATTTGTGGCGTGAAACTCGACCAAAGTGATTTAAGGACGCAGATTAATTAGATTAATCAACCGAGAGTTGCAAAATTGTTGTTGCAATTGGCTTAGAGGCCTATTAAGTAATATTATTGCAGTCATCAGCCCAAGCAGAGGCTGCATAATATTGACTTGGATCTCGGACCACTAAGATTTATATAACATATAAATCCGTATTTTACGTTGGGGGCGTAAAATATGTCAAAAATTAGTGGGAGCTAATCAATACGATAGCCCATTGTTTGATTAGTGATACAATGTGATCATAGTTTATTCTTTCTAATTTGCTTTTCTTTATTTATTGATCAGATAATATGTCGAATTTGTCATTGAAAAGGGGCACTGGAAGAGAGACTGCCCGAAATACAAGGCACAAGGTGCATCGGGTATGAGCTCGGGTATGTTTGTCATTGAGATAAACATGTCTATTGATAATTCACAATCTTGGGTATTAGATACAGCTTGTGGCTCACACATTTGCAATAATGTGCAGGGCCTAAGTGAAACCAAGAAAGTGATGCCTGGGGAAGTCGATCTACGCGTGGGAAATGGAGCAAGAGTTGCTGCTGAACGCGTGGGGACTTATAGATTAGATCTTCCTTCGGGAAATAGACTTGTTTTAAGTAATTGTTACTTCGTTCCTTCTATTTCTAAGAATATTATTTCCATTCCGATGTTGGACATTGAAGGTTTTTCCTTCCATTTTGGAAACAGTCGATGCTCGTTTTCCCTTAATGGATTGTTTTATAGAAGTGCCTCTCTTTTGAATGGTTTATATTATCTTGAATGTGAAAGGAGTATTCTCAATGTACAAAACAAACGACCTAAGCTGAGTAATGCGAATAATACTACCTATCTTTGGCATTGTAGACTTGGTCATATCAATGAGAACATGATAGCAAGATTGAGAAAGTTAGACTATCTCAAATCATTTGACCTTGAGTCATATGGTGCTTGTGAATCCTGTCTCAAAGGTAAGATGACTAAGAAACCTTTTTCTGGGAAGGGGTTACGAGCCAAAGACTTGCTAGAATTGATTCACACAGATGTGTGTGGACCGTTTCCAACAGAAGCAAGAGGTGGATATTCGTACTTCATAACTTTTACTGATGATTTTTCGAGGTATGGATATGTGTATCTCATGAAGCACAAATCTGAGGCCTTTGAGAAATTTAAGGAGTTCAAGTTAGAAGTCGAGAAACAACTTGGAAAAAGTATAAAGGCTCTTCGATCAGATCGAGGAGGAGAATACTTAAGCCATGAGTTTCTTGATTACTTAAAATCACATGGAATTCGGTCAGACTGGACTCCTCCGGGGACACCTCAAATGAATGGGGTATCCGAAAGGAGGAATCGGACTTTATTAGATATGGTTCGATCCATGATGAGTTTTGCAAGTCTCCCTTTATTTCTTTGGGGTCATGCCTTACAGACCGCTGTTTATATTCTGAATAGAGTTTCTTCGAAATCAGTCGAGAAAACACCATATGAGTTATGGTGTGGCCAAAAGGCGATTCTTAAACATATACGGACCTGGGGTTGTCCTGCGTATGTTAAAAAGATGATGACTGATAAATTGGAATCTAAAAGTGAGAAATGTTATCTTGTGGGATATCCTAAGGAAACAAGAGGGTATTATTTATACGTTCCCGGTGATCACAAGGTGATCGTTTCACGGAATGTGACGTTCCTAGAAGACATTTATGTCTCTAAAGAACAAGGTCACAATACGATAGAACTTGAAGAAATTCAAGAACCACAAAATAACATAGAGGATGAAAACTTGTCTAATGGTGTGGACAAGAATTCAGTGGGAGTATTTGATGATCTATTGGGAAGGGGAATATCTCTTAGAGAGACACCTCAAAACAATGAGATGCATCAAAGACATGATGATACAATAGTTGTATTACCACCACCTCAAGAAAATCTTGAGGAAATCCCTGAAAATTCTGAAACTGTTGAAACATTCAACACAGAGGAACCTCCTCACGATCAGAATGTACAACCTGAACAAACGCAAGAACAACTCCATAGGCCTCGTAGGAATCGTCGAGCACCTGAAAGACTTAATCTATTGGTTGAGAACCAAGATGATGAAGTTGATCTGGATGATGATGAACCTAAGACCTATACTGAAGCGGTGTCGGGCACCGACTCGGAGAAGTGGCTTGAAGCCTTAATTTCCGAAATGGACTCGATGTACTTCAATCTAGTCTGGGAACTAGTTGATTTGCCAGATGGGAAATATCCCATAGGCTGCAAATGGATCTTCAAAAAGAAGAGAGATGCAGATGGCATAGTACGAACCTACAAGGCTAGGTTGGTGGCAAAAGGTTATAGTCAACGCGAGGGCATTGATTATGACGAAACCTTTTCACCAGTCGCAAAGATCAAGTCCATTAGGATTTTACTTGCTATAGCTGCATACTATAACTTTGACATTTGGCAAATGGATGTCAAAACCGCATTTCTCAATGGAGAACTTGAAGAGGAAGTCTATATGACTCAACCTGAAGGTTTTGTATCCAAAGAAAGGCCGAATGCAGTATGTAGGCTAAAGAAGTCCATTTATGGACTTAAGCAAGCTTCTAGGAGTTGGAATATTTGCTTTGACAGAGCTATCAAATCGTTTGATTTTGTCAGAAGCAAAGAGGATCCATGTGTTTATAGTAAACGCAAAGATGGGAACATTGTCTACCTTATCATATATGTTGATGACATTTTGATTATGGGTAGTGATCGTTCTATAATGCAATCCGTGAAAGATTGGTTGGCTAGTTCCTTCATGATGAAGGACCTGGGTGATGCTTCCTATATCCTTGGGATAAAGATCTATCGGGATAGACCTAATAGATTGTTGGGATTATCACAATCCACCTACATAGACAAATTGCTAAAGCGCTTCTCAATGGAAAATTCTAAGAAAGGATTTCTTCCTATGGGACATGGTATAATCTTGTCTAAGAAGGGTTGCCCTTCTAGTGACCAAGAGATTGAATACATGAAAAGGATCCCATATGCTTCTGCTATAGGATCGATAATGTATGCCATGACATCTACTAGGCCAGATGTGGCATATGCGCTTAGCATGACAGGCAGATTTCAGCAAAATCCCGGTGAGGTACATTGGAGAACTGTCAAGACTATTCTAAAGTACCTTAGAAGGACTAAAGAATACTTCTTAGTCTATGGTGGACAGCCAGAGTTATCAGTTACTGGGTATACTGATGCTAGCTTCCAAACAGACCATGATGACTATAAGTCACAGTCTGGCTATGTCTTCATCCTCAATGGTGGAGCAGTTAGTTGGAATAGTTCCAAACAAAGCACTACTGCCGACTCCACCACCGAAGCCGAGTATATTGCTGCATCTGAAGCTGCCAAGGAGGTTGTGGCTCTGTTAGAATTCGTGAAAGAACTGGGTGTCATTCCAAGTACCAATTGTGCAATACCATTGTATTGTGACAACACTGGTGCAGTTGCGCAAGCAAAGGAACCAAGACCCACGAATAGAAACAAGCACATTCCTCGAAGATATCATCTGATCAGAGAAATAATTGAAAGAGGCGATGTGAAATTAGAAAGAGTACCCACTGATGATAACTTAGCTGATCCTTTCACCAAGCCATTGTGTATAGCAAAACACAACAAACATTTTGAGAGCTTGGGTGTTAGACATGTTGGAAGTTGGCTTTAATTTAGTGGGAGTTTTGTTTGAATGTCTTAGAAACAATTTATAATGAGACATCCTTACTTGATCACATTTATATATATGTTATTTGATTTCATGGGCTTGTGCATTTATTGGAATAATTTGTTTTATTGTTTGACATTATTCTTTTATCTGTTCCCTTGAATTATCACTGTTATTAATGATGTGAGACATTAATGATATAAGTGTAATTCTAAAAGTGCCCTAACCAATGGTCATCAAGAATGGGATATTGATGACATGCGATAGGTTAGCATGTGGTTTGCATCATATTCTTAGAGAATGTAGTTGATCTCACAACTACGAGTAATTTGATTCTCGTGATGGACACATGGATATTTTGGAGAATATTGGTATACCCTGCTATTAAATCATTTGTTCTAGTGTCTATGATTTAATAGTGTATGGAGTATGTAATAGTCCTTTGACTTGAGGTCAATACTCATTTTGTTTGTTGAGTGGTGTGCTTTGACCAAGTACAATGCTTGCACTCCATCAAAGGGGTAGATACGGCTTGTGTTGGGTACATCATGAGGCAAATGGAAATGGTAGTTGAGCCAAGAATAGGATTCATTCCTCGATTTGAATTTCGAGAGAACACTTCAAATTCTCTATATTATTTGACCGTTAGTCATTGGCCAATGCAAAGATATATTCAATTAGAATAATTGAATATGATCGGAATGAGATAAAATGATTGAGCTATTGGGATAGACACATGGCAGATCCTAGGCTCAATCGAGTGGTTCGTGAATGAAGGGATATTACATAAACTTCATATAAAGGTTTGTTTACAGAATCCACGTAAACGTTCTTCATATATCGAGTTCGCTACACAACGCAGTCTAGGAGTTTTGTGTAGACTTTAATTTGATTATCGTCGATAATGGAGGCCTAAAGGGTCACACTTTATGTGTATTGTTGATTCGCTTAAGAGTGCAAAGTTAGTGCTTGGTGTTTAATCTAATGCTAGTCCAAGTGGGAGATTGAAAGATATTGTGGACTAGATTAGGATATATTTGATATATTCTAATACTAAGTAAGACAGTTCAAGTGTGAATTACTTAGTCGTAATTGTTGACTCAAGTGTGAATTCCTTAGTCGTAATTGTTGACTAAGGAAGACAAGACAATTTAGAATTGTCTTCTTCGCTTATAAATAAGGAAGCTTGGTCTTACGAATTACATACGAAAACATACGAAAACATTAGCTTAGAGCTTTTGGTTTGCAAACACTAAGAGAGCACTATAGTTTCAATCGGAGATTTCCTAGCTGTCAACGATTGAATCGTGCACTTGGAATAGTTCCTGCATCGAATCGACATACACGTGGATACCTTAGTAGTGGATTCACGGCACGAATCGATACGTTTACCACATAACAAGTAAGTTATTCTTATTGTTGTGTGTCTATCTCTACACATGATGCATTTGTAAATCTAGATCTAATCCTTGAATATATATTCCGCTGCATATCATTAGATGATGTCAAGGATAACCAACAACTAACTCCAAAAATAATACAATCATCTCTTTCTCCAAAATATTCTCTCTCTCATTTTCCTACACTATTTCGGTTTGGGCGGGAAACTGCTGTATTTATTAGGGCACACACTGCTTGTAATTCAGTTACTCCGCCGCGGCATTCTACACACTTCACCGGAAATAGAAAAGCCGAAATGCTTCGTATGAAACCAGTCTACCGCAAGCCGCCGCCTCCTCCGCGCCGCTGCTGCACCGACGGCAGCGTTTTGGATCCCCATTCCGACATTCTTAGTAGAGAATCGGTAAGTCATATTTTCCCTTGTTTCATATGCACATGCCTCTCTTTCAAAATTAGGTTACACCTCAAAATTCCGTATGCATATATGTTTCATAACAAAATATTTTTATCTTTGAAATTTAGGATAGTCATTGATATGCATATGGCTGTCTTATTCTCAGCATTTAAGTTTTGGGCTGATAAAACACATATATGTATACAAAACAAAAATTTGTAGATAAGATACATGTTTCTGACAATATATATGACATATCTGTATTCAATAAAAGCAGATGATATACAATAGAAGTCGGCCTTATTATTTCCGGAGGTGTAAAAAGGAGAGGCCAATGCCACCAAGCATAGAGTCCCTCCCCACGGACCTATTGTTCGAAATCCTCCTCTGTTTGCCGGCCGATCATCTCTACGAGAGAGCGAGGCTCGTGTGCCGGCGGTGGTACCACATTATCCATTCTCATGCCTTCATCAACGCGCAGATGCACGGTGCTATCTATGGACTCCTCCTATCACCCCAAAGTTATAATCATACTGTGCCACTTTATGTAACAACCGACGCATACGGTGGAATCCACACATCTGAGATAACTCACGTCTCCAAATTGGGAACTCTTGCTACCTGCAACGGTTTAGTTCTGCAGATGGCTCGGCTGTTGGATGCCAAAGGTTACCTCCTCCCTTGTCATGTGAATCCTGCAACGAAGCAGTCGTTCCTCCTCCCACCATTGCCTACAGGCATAGCCTATATGCTCAAGTATGGTTTTGCATACTCTGCAGCTTCCTTGGTGTATAAAGTGTTTGCACCGTACACTTTTTGCCACTCGCCACCACGCCAACAAACTGACCTCGGTCTTTACGTGCTCACTGTTGGAGTCGATGAATCCTGGAGGCACATCGAGATGCACCACTTCCCCGACCATCTCAGGGAATTTCTCCTCGGCAAGACTCCGTTGACTAGTGAAGGTTTCGTGCATTGGGGAAGGGCGAGATACTGCATGACAATGGATGTGGAGACGGAGATCATTACACTGAGTGAAGCCCCTTATGAGTACAATGAATGCGACTATAAATATCTGTCAACTGGGAGGTGTGTGTCGCTCCTGGTTGTGTGTGGGGATCTGTCGTGGGAGGTTTGGGAGATGAAGGCAGAGACGGGCGAGTGGAGGAAGGCGCTGCCCAACGTCGACTTGGGAGCTCAGAAATGCAGGATTCAACAGTTCGATGATGGAGCTCTTGAGCCACTTGGTTGGGTTAAATATCCACAGGTTTTGGCCTTTCATTTTGGCGCTTTTAAGAGGCATTGCATTTTGTACAATCTTGATACGCATCATCTCCACTACACAAAGCTACCACAATCCTGTACATGTGGTTATCAAGCTTTTCCGCATAAGAATAGTCTGATATGGCTAAATTAAAAGAGTATTAGTGTTATTGTTTATATTTGGTCAAGTTAAAAGAGTATTAGTATCGTTATTGTTTATATTTGGTCAAGTTAAAAGAGTTGATATATCATATAGATTCAGTAGTGCTTATAACGTTTTGGATTATTTGCACATATATGATCTTTATTTTCTTAAGATACATTAGCTTATGTTGGCCGAATATTTTGACTTGTCATGTTACCTTTTATTAGTGAAAGGGGTATTTATTATAAAAGATTAGCCTAGATAAGAGTCTTGTTTACTTTGATAGACTACCAGTAAGAACGTGCGATGCAAGTTGAACACGTGTGTTTTTTACTATGTAAATAAAATTCATAGATATTTTTATATAGTTTTGAATATTTGTATTAATTAATTTTTTTTATTAAATTGATTTATTCATTTGACTATAATTGTAATTTAAAAAAGGAACCAATGCAACTATTAATGAATAAGTTTAAATGTAATAAAGTAATATCCATAATATACCTCTAAATAAAAATGCAAAAAAATCTATGAAATATCCTAAATTATCTAAGTACGGAGCAAGACGAATTTTAAATCTTTTCTTGTTTGATTTTGACGATTGAGGATCTTTTGTTCTTATTTTTGGTTTGCAACAGAATGTTGTTCAGCGTCAGATCGTCGTCACTTGTAATCTCAATGTAGTCATCAAACTTTTTCTTGGTTACCCTTATTTTTTTCTCTGTGGGCTGCAACTCCATCGTAGATTTTTCTAGACGAGAATTTTTTTTATTTCTCGGGTGAATGTTTCTTTTCTTCCACTTGAGTCGGCTCTTCTTTAATATCTCCAACATCGATGCTTTCCATTGGTTGTGTTTTTTGGATTGCATTTTCTACGATATTGAGATTTCCTCGTTGATCGAATTTTATAGACTTGAGCATCATCATGAAGCACATTTATGTGTACACTTGTGTGCTTAATCCTCTATAGTATGTGGAGTCTGTTTCACCCTGTGAAAGTATATAATTGTTATAATTACGTAATATCGAATTTTGTAATATTAACAATTTAAATTATAGTAAGTATTTAAGTAAGAAATCTTAATTTACCTCTTTGATTGAAGAAAAATATTCATCCACATAGCATCCTACTTACTTTTTGTTTATGAGAGTTATGTTTCTCACAACCTTGATCACATAGTAAGAAAAATTGTCTTTTAGACATAAGGGTCAGAACGAAGAAACCCTCAACTCATATAGCTGCAACATGATCTGCATGTGGAGAATTATATACCCGTTGATCTAAGTTGATATCTTTGGAAATATGAACCCAATTAACCCAGCCCCAACTCGCTCTAACTCAACCAAGACTCGCCGTTCCCCATCGTCTACCATCCTTCTCCGATAACCAGAAGCCAAGAAAGCCACCTCCGATCGGCACCATCAACACCAGAAACCTAGCCGCAGGTCACTCAAACTCTAGTCAAGACATGATTTTCTGTAAAACAGGGAGCACCCTTTCCTCTTTGATTTCTCTTTGATTTCTTAAAATCATTCATTATAATTTGATTTCTCTTTGACTTCTTAAAATTATACTCGTTTCAAGCTTTCGTGATCACTATATAGTTCTAGGGTTAATCAAAAAAAGTAATCATAAAAGTAGGTCTACGAAGATAAGCTCACCTTTGGTTTTGTTGCTGTAATGGCTTTCTGTGGGTTGATTTTGATTTGACTTTGCACCGATCATTTGAAGAAGATTTTAATAAAATATCATCGACATGGTGTAATAGACCAAAAGTCATAGATAGAATTGTACAAGTACATTTGAATAAGATTTGATTTCTTGGAGTAGAATTTCAAAAGAGAGAAACCATAGAAAGTAGAAAGGGAGAAAAAGAAAGCTGATCTCTCATCGGCTATGAGGAGAAAGAGGTGAGATAAATCAATAGTTTCAAAAATCAGCCTCCAAATAACAGAAAACTACATAAATGCCAGCACATCACTATTCTTTTTACAGTACTATTCCTCTTCCTGCTTCTCTTTTATTAAGATTGTTAAATATATGCTAGAATTAGGGCTTTCATCATTTCATGGTATAATCTCTGTTTGAAAGCCAACCAGTCATCAACGAGGAACCAATTGTTGGAGACCTCGAGCAGACTTCTTTGTATGTTATTTCATGATTAAGTTATATATATAAACCATTAATGATATGATTGGTGTTTGTTTACGATCTTTGATATAAGCCAGTTTTTGGCTCGTTAATTTGATAATGTGTAGTGTGCATGAGTTATTGGAAAAATAGTTGTCTTACTTATAAGCTTGTATTTGCAATCTAATAACATGTGACTGTTAAGGTAACATGATCAAAAATATTCGACCAACATAAACTGATGTGTCTTGAAAAAATAAATATCGTATATCTGTAAATAATACTCTTTTAACTTAGCCATATCAGATTATTCTTATGCGGAAAAGCATCATAATCTCTACAATAGGATTGTGGTAGTTCTATGGAGTGGAGTTGATGCGTATCAAGATTGTAGAAAATGCAATGCCTCCCAGAAGTAAAGGGGCCAAAATAAAAGGCCAAAACCTTTGGATATTTAACCCAACCAAGTGGCTCAAGAAATCGATCAGAAAACTGTTGAATCCTGCATTTCTGAGCTCCCATGTCGACGTTGGGCAGCGCCTTCCTCCACTCGCCCGTCTCTGCCTTCATCTCCCAAACCTCCCACGACAGATCCCCACACGCAACCAGGAGCAACAGACACCTCCCAGTCGACAGATAATAATAGTCGCAGTAGCATTCAAGGTACTGGTAAGGGACTTCACTCAGTGTAATGATCTCCGTCTCCACATCCATCGTAGCGCAGCACTTCCCCCATCCCCAGTGCAAGAAACCTTCAGTAGTCAAGGGAGCCTTGTTGAAGAAAAATAGCCTGAGATGGTCGGGGAGGTGGTGAACCTCGACGTGCCTCCAGGATTCATCGACTCCAACAGTGAGCACATCAAGACTGTAGTCAGTTTGTGGGCGTGGTGCGGAGGGGCAAACAGTGTACTGTGCAATCACTTTATACGCCGAGGAAGCTGCAGAGTATGCAAAACCATGTCCGCGCAGGCCATAGGATAGGCCTCGAGGGAATGGTGGGAGGTGGAATAACTGCTTCGTTGCAGGATTCACAAGATGAAGGAGGCAGTCATATCCCCAATCCTTCCCAAGAGCCACCTCCAGAGCCAAACCGTTGCTGGTAGCAAGAACTCCCATATCGGAGCGGTAAGCTAGCACAGATGTGTGGATTCCGCCGTCAGCGGTGGCTGTTATATAAATAGGCCGAGCTTTTTCATATGGGGCTGATAGGAGGAGTCCATAGGTAGCACCGTGCATCTGCACGTGCACGTTGATGAAGGTACGAGAATGGATAATGTGGTACCACCGCCGGCAGACGAGCATCGCTCTGTCGTAGAGATGATTGGCCGGAAAACGGAGGAGGATTTCGAACAATAGGTCTGTGGGGAGGCAATCTATGTTTGTTGGCATCCCTTTTTACACCTCCGGAAATAATAAGGCTGACTTATCATCTGCTTTTACTGAATGCAGAAACGCTGTCGTTTGTGCAGCAGCGGCGCGGAGGCGGCTGCTTGCGGATGACTGGTTTCGTACGCTGCGGCGGAGTAAACCTAAATAAATACAGCAGTTTCCCACCCAAACCCAAATAAACCTAAAACCCAAAAATTGGCCCATTCTAATTCTAATTAAATAAGTATAGCCCTATTCTCCTTCATTCACGCCGCCACAATCATTCATTATCCCTTCAACGCTCCATCGCGTGCTGAACGATTTGGTATGGCATTTGCTCCACATTCCATGAGGTATAAATTGACTTCATCATATCAGAAGTTCAAGCAGCTTCCTCTCGCCATACTGATCTCTCTATGAATGTACAAAGAAATTAGTTGATTGAACCCTAATTTGCGAACAAAACCACGTTGCTTAAACTCAGTTTTTGTAGCGGATAGATAATGTGTAATGCACATGAGTTATTTGATTTTCTTTCTAATAGAAAATCAAATAAAATTAGTTTCTTCGTTCTGCACCCCGTGTGTTCGACTAATTTTCTGAGATACAATTTTTCTCCTCTTCAAGCAATTTCTTTGATTTCACGTGTTTCTTCTTTTTCTCCAAGATATCAAGTGTCAGCCAAGCTTTATTTTGTTGATTTGCAGAGTTATTTGATCAGAATAAGAGCTTTGTTTTCCATTCGATTTGAGGAGGCTGTTGAGGAACATAACATTGTTAGGATCACAGCCTCCCCAACGATATTTCTTCGTTTGTTCGGACAAAGAATGTCAGCATGTAATCTGATGTAGCTACATGTGAGTGTGGGAGATCCTTGAACAGAAAAATAAGCGGTGGGGAATGTCTATATGGAGCTTTCGTAACCAATCCTTCGTCTATCTTCGTCACCGATGATCTGATATATATGAGATATACTCTTGAGTTCCATCTCTTAATTATTTAACATTTGTTCTATATTGATGTGCTAAAATTTAGTATTACAAATTTTTGCTGCTCTTTGGAGTAACTGCAAGATTAATAATTTAATCTAATCCTTCAAATCGAACATCCCCTTACTATACTTTGAACAATTTATAATATAAAATAAATATTACGTAATTTTAACAAATTTATATATTTTCACAAGGTGAAACAGATTCCATATAGAGAATTAAGAACACAAACGTATACAGAAATATGCTTTAGACAATGCTCAAGTCTGTAAAATTCGAACAGAATAAAAGTACAATAACATCTCACTCAAAATATTTAACCATAACTCAAAACATATCAATGATATTTGTGAATGAAAAACTAAAATTTTGCAGAAATATATAGTTCTTGGATTGTCTCTTTCAGCTCAACAATGGCTGTTTCTCTTTATCTCCCACTTGTTTTTCAGTTGTGCTGCCAATGAAAAATGAAAAACCACTGTGAATAGTAGTAATACAATTCCTACCTTACTCGTTGTCCTACTCCTCCTTCTTGACGTTCCTCCTTCTTGACGTGAAAGTTAGGACTAGCCATGCTCTACTGTCCTCGTGTTTCTCTAATATTCTTTTAGTAGATTCCACAACCACATCACTGCAACGGTTCACATCAATTTCTCTAAGTGTGGATGTTTTTGCGAAATCTAAAGGGATCTCAACCAACTCAAGTACTTCAATAAGATGAAGGGACTCAAGGCATGGAAAGTGGGAGCTTTGTGTTTTCCAGATTTCTATACCATCACACCACTTAACACTCAAGAATCTGAGAGTACTGCAGAATTGGCCTTCAGTTGTTTCCCACTGTGAATCTCCCATTGTTGAGTGCGAGCTTCCGAAGATGGGGCAACACACCTACCTTATCCAATATGTCTTGCCAGCAATAACTCGATGTAAGTATTTATTTCGGCTAGGGCGGGAAACTGCTGCAGGTATTTGGATCCACCCCCACTGCTTGTAATTCATTTAATTACTTCGCCGCCGCGTTTTACACAATTCACAGAAAATAGAAAAGCTGAAATGCCTCCGCGCCACTACTGCACCGACGGCAGCGTTTCGGATCCCCATTCTGACATTCTTAGTAGAGAATCGGTAAGCACTCTCCCTCGTATTTTCCCTTGTTTGATATGCTGATTTACGTATGCATATATGTTTCATAAGACAAGATTTTTGTCTTTGAAATTTAGGTTAGATTAATATAAAAAGACATTGATATCAACGATATGCATATGGCTGTCTTATTCTCTGCATATAAGTTTTGACAAAACACATGTATACAAATTAATGAATTGGTTAGTTCGATTGATTAGTAGAGTGATGATGCTGTTTCAAAACAAAAAATTGTAGATAAGACATGTTTATGACAATATCTGTATTCAATAAGCAGATAATAAACATTAGAAGTCGGCCTTATTATTTCCGGGGGTGCAAAAAGGAGAGGCAAGCATATATAGAGTCCCTCCCCACAGACCTATTATGACATCGAGATGCACCACTACCCAGACCATCTCAAGCGATGTCTCCTCAAAGGCGCAGCCCAACATCGAGTTGGGTGCTGAGAAATGTAGGATTCAACAGTTTGCTCCTGAAGCTGGTGGAGTTCTTGAGCCACTTGGTTGGGTTAAATATCCACACGTTTTGGCACGCGTTTCGTTTTGACATCTATTTTCATAGGAAGCAATGGCGGCCTTGCATTTTGTACAATCTTGATACGCATCAACTCCACTCCATAGAGCTACCGCAAAACTATACTGGTGGTTATCAAGCTTTTCCGCATAAGAATAATCTGATATGGCTCAGTTAAATTAAAGAGTATTAGTATCGTTATTGTTTATATTTGGTCAAATTAAAAGAGTTTATATATCATATAGATTCAGCAGTCCTTATAACGTTAACGTTTTAGTGCTCCTTTGGTTCAAGTGGAGGAATGGAAAGAGAATGAAATCAAATAAAGGAGTGGAATGGTAATATTAACCATTACTTTTATTGAGTGTTTGGTTAAATAATGGAAATGAATCATTAGTAAGGGATTCTCTTTCTTTTGTTTCCCCTCTATTTTGAAGGGTAATAAATTGGATTCAATTAATTGAATCCATTTCCAACCTCTAAAAACACTCAATCAAACGTGGGCTTAAATTATTTGCAGATGTACGATGTTTATTTTGTCAAGATACATTAGCTTATGTTGCCCGAATATTTTGACTTGTCATGTTACCTTTTATTAGTGAAAGCTGCGTTTGTTTTGAAAGAATACATCAACTTATGTTTTGACTTGTCATGTTACCTTGATAGATAAAAATCTTATCTATCAATAGGTTTGTGGGGAGGGACTCTAGGTTTGTTGGCATCTCTTTTTCACTCCTCCGGAAATAATCAGGCTGACTTATATCTACAAATTTTTGGGAATTTGAGGTGTAACCTAATTTGGGGTCTGCAGCAATTGGTCACTAAAGTGATGAAAGCACTTCTAGCATATCACTCTCTCTCTCCTGCGAAATATGAGTCGTTTTCAGGGCCAGCTGGTTTGGGATGATGAGAAGTGGAACGACCTTCATTTGAAAACGTGAGATTGTAGCAAAAACAAAACAAAAAAAAAAAACTCATAAAAAACATGAGATTGTAAATGCAGGATTCTAAATATAAAATAAATTTGATTTGATTTGATTTTAGCAAAAGTCAAATGCATATCCCTATTTACAAATCACAATAATAATTCTACTGGATTCGAATGATGGGCTATTTTTTTTTTTAAGCGACTCAACCCACTCCCTTTTTATTGTTGCAAGGGCTTTGGGCCCCCCTGCCCAACCTGATTTTACAACAATACTTTTGAAAATCGAAATTTCAAAATTATTTTTTTAATATTTATAATTGCTACTCCCTCCGTCTCATTCAAAGTGGCGGGTTGCTTTATTACACACCCATTCTAGTTTTATATCAAAGAAACAGGAATTAGAAAACATCATTTGATAAAAGCATTTACGTTTGCCAAGGTGTTATTGTTTGTGGTCAATAATATAGATCTAATGTAAGAAAGTAAACGAGTTATTTAAATAGAAAGACTTGTGGAGCTAGCTAGCTAGCTTACAGTAATGAAGCAACAAAAGCTCAAAGTTTTATAAGCTTACAAAACAAAAGGTCTAAACTCGTAACTAACAATCTTGGACTGTAACTTCAAAGTTGGGACTTGCCAACCTCTGCAATCTTTCGTGTGCTTTTAGAACTTGAGCTCGAACATGAAGGTCTAGTTGGTCTCCTTGTAAATCCACTTGTTCTTCTACTATCTCTTTAGCTGACACTACCGCCAGTGGTGGAGCCAGGATTTTTTTGGGGGGGAGGGGTTGAACTGTTACGGGGGTTCGGGGGCAGTAGCCCCCAGAATTTTTTTTTGGGGACATTCAATACATTTTAGACATTTTTTACTAAAATACAAATATAATAATAATAATAACAACATTTTCATAGATAATATAGTTCTAATACATTCCAAATAACATAACTAAAAAAGTTTGAATACATTACAAATAACCTAAGAATAAATACTTGGTGAACTACTTGATTCTGTTTGAGAAAGTGATGACAACTGATTGCGACGAGTACTCATCGATTAAAAACGTTGCAATATCTTCTCTTTATCAATCGTTGAGAAAATATTCTTTTCAATGTATACGATCAAACTGTCATTCATCCACTCGTCCTGCATACGATTTCGCAAATCACTTTTGACAATCTTCATTGCAGAAAATGCTCTCTCAACAGAAGCAGTGGCTACAGGTAATACTAATGTCAACTCAATCATGCGATAAACCAATTGAAAAATTAAATGATTGCCACTTTGAACCATTTCTTGAGCAAAACTTCCCAAATCAGTGATCATAGCCAAGCCAAGGGTTTACTTCTAATTTCTTTTTTTCGATTCAACGGTCTATCCCCAGTTATGTGTCCTTTAAAATATAAATAATATATGTATATTATATAAAATTAATATTTTTTTTTCAAAATTGGGGGGGGCTTTAGCCCCCCCGGCTACGCCCCTGACTACCGCTGATTCACTGCAATTTTCCAAATTAATTAATTTCAGCGTTGCTATTTCTCCGACTTCGGAAGGGATCTCCTCCAATTCCGTAGCTCGAGGCTACGGAATTGGCCCTCGATAGTGTCCCACTTGCCTGTTTGGAAGGTACCACGATGTAATACTAACTTGTGAAGAAGGGGCAACCACCCTAACTTTTCCAATATCTCTTCCAACTCCACATGATGAAAGGTATTAAGAGATAACTTCAACTTCTTGGGGGAGTGTGGGAAACTAATCCTCTGCAAATACTCATCATATGATGATGAGGTTGTACGCTCTGTCATACAAGTTTCCGAGCAGGTGCGAAGCAGTCCTTGCATCGATGAAATATTATAATTGAAAGATTAAGATATTTTGATAAACTAGCATAAAGAAGTATAAATATAAATATAATATTATTATATTTAAATTTTTAATTTGCAATTGGTCTACTTGCTATTTTCCCGGCATATTATAATGGAAAAATTAAGATATTTTGATCAACAAGCATCAGTGCGTACGTATGTTGTACGCATTAATAGACTATACAAAAACCACTCTAAAATAATACTTAAATAAATTAATAGACTCTGCAAATTAATAAATTTCTTTGTCCCTATTTAAATAAATTTAAAAAATTATCAATTTTAACAAAATATTAAAATAATACTCCAATAATATTATATAGGTCTTGTTAATATTACAAATTAGGGTTAAATTTCTTTTTCATTTTTTGATTTTTTTTCCCATGACAAATTTTTTTTACCAGATAATACATGAATTGGAAATTAAATTAAAAGGAAATTTCCCCGTCCACATTCCCCCCCCCCCCAAAATTAAATTCGAGCTGGCAGTCGGAAAGTCAGCGTGGCTATATCGTTTGATGACTTAAACGACGCCGTTTCACATAAACATAAAACGACATCGTTTTACTAGTCGAAGTTCAGAAACTGGAATTTAGTTGAAAATTAGGGTTTACTGCATTTTACCCTCTTTATTCGAGATTTAGGGTTCTTCCTTCCTATAAATACATATCGGAAGCGGCGCGGAGGCGGCGGCTTGCGGATGACTGGTTTCGTACGCTGCGGCGGAGTAAACCTAAATAAATACAGCAGTTTCCCGCCCACCGAAATAAACCTAAAACCCAACAATGGCCCATTCTAATTCAAATTAAATAACTATAGCCCTATTCTCCATCATTCACGCCGCCACACACTCTGCCCAATCATTCATTATCCCTTCAACGTCTCAATCTCCATCGCCTGCTGATCGATTTGGTATAAATTGACTTCATCATATCGGAAGCTTCATCTCGCCATACTCATCTCTCTATGAATGTACAAACAAATTAGTTGATTGAACCCTAATTTGCAAACAGAACCACGTTGCCTAAACTCAGTTTTTTTGTAGCGGATGGATAATGTGTAATGCACATGACTTATTTGATTTTCTTTCTAATAGAAAATCAAATAAAATTAGTTTCTTCGTTCCGCACCCTGTGTGTTCGACGAATTTTCTGAGAGACAATTTTTCCCCTCTTCACGCAATTTCTTTGATTTCACGTGTTTCTTTTTTTTTTTTTTCTCCGCCGCAGAGTTCTACATAGTTCATCGGAAATAGAAAAGCTGAAAAGCTTCGTATGAAACCAGTCTTCCACAAGAAGCTGCCTCTGCGCCGCTGCCAGTGATCCGGATCCCCATTCCGACATTCTTAGTAGAGAATCCGTAAGCACTCTCCCTCATATTGTCCCTTGTTTCATATGCACATGCCTCTCTTTCAAAATTAGGTCACACCTCAAATTCCGTATGCATGTAAGTTTCATAACAAAATATTGTTATATTTGAAATTAGGGCTGATAAAACACATGTATACAGAACAAAAATTTGTAGATAAGATACATGTTTCTGACAATACATATGACATATCTGTATTCAATAAAAGCAGATGATATACGTTGGAAAGGAGAGGCCAACAACATAGAGTCCCTCCCCAAAGAGCTATTGTTTGAAATTCTCCTACGTCTTCCGGCCGATCATCTCTACGAGAGAGCGAGGCTCGTGTGCCGGTGGTGGTGCCACATTATCCATTCTCATGCCTTCATCAACGCGCAGATACACGGTGCTACCTATGGACTCCTTTTATGCCCCCTAAAGCGTTATACTCTGCCACTTCATCCACTTTATGTAACAGCCGACGCAGATGGTGGAATCCACTCATCTGAGCTAAATCACTTCTCCAAATGGGGAGTTCGTGCTACCTGCAACGGTTTGGTTCTGGATGCCAAAGATTACTGGCCCCTTCGCCTCGTGAATCCTGCAACGAAGCAGTCATTCCTCCTCCCAGCATTACCTAGACACCTATCCTATGCCCGGTTCGAGTATGGTTTTGCATATTCTGCAGCTTCCTCGGCATATAAAGTGATTCAACTGTGCGCTCTTTTCCATTCGCCACCACGCTTAGCAGCTGACGTGCTCACTGTTGGAGTCGATGAATCCTGGAGGCACGTCGAGGTTCACCACCTCCCCGACCATGTCAGGTCATTCTTTTTCTGTAAGGCTCCCTTGACTAGTGAAGGGTTCTTGCATTGGGGAGGGGGGGAGATACTGCGCAACGATGGATGTGGAGACGGAGATCATTACACTGAGTGAAGCCCCTTATGAGTACAATGCATGCGACTATTATTATCTGTCGACTGGTAGGTGTCTGTCGCTCATGGTTGCGTGTGGTGATCTGTCGTGGGAGGTTTGGGAGATGAAGGCAGAGATGGGCGAGTGGAGGAAGGCGCTGCCCAATGTCGATTTAAGAGCTGAGAAATGCAGGATTCAACAGTTAGCTCCTAAAGATGGTGCAGTTCTTGAGCCACTTGGTTGGGTTAAATATCCACATGTTTTGGCGTTTTATTTTGACGGATATTATTATTATGGGAGCCAATGGCGGCATTGCATTTTGTACAATCTTGATACGCATCAACTCCACTCCATAGAGCTACCAAAATCCTATACTACTGGTGGTTATCAAGCTCTTCCGCATAAGAATAATCTGATATGGCTAAGTTAAAAGTGTATTATTGTTATTATTGTTTATATTTGGTTTAAGTTAA
Organism: Salvia miltiorrhiza; assembly: GCF_028751815.1. Classification (NCBI taxonomy): domain Eukaryota; kingdom Viridiplantae; phylum Streptophyta; class Magnoliopsida; order Lamiales; family Lamiaceae; genus Salvia; species Salvia miltiorrhiza. The sequence goes on along the minus strand of NW_026651451.1, from coordinate 44,008 downwards.
GAGAGTTTAGAAACATTATTATTTATAACATTCTTCTTAAATTATCGTGTTCATATTTGTTGTTTATTTGATAGCTTGAGTTATTTTCTTGGGGCAATTTAAATGGGATTTCGGTTGTTTTTTTTGGCATTTGTAACACCCTAAAATTTACTAACTAAAATAAGAGTTTCAACCAATCAAAACATCAAATAAGCAAAAATAGGTTCATTTTCCGAAAAATTCACCATTTCAGAAAAATCATCTACCAAACTTTAAAAGTACAATAACATCTCACTCAAAATATTTAACCATAACTCAAAACATATCAGTGATATTTGTGAATGGAAAATAGTTCTTGAATTGTCTCTTTCAGCTCAACAATGGTTGTCTCTCTTTATCTCCTCCTTCTTGACGCGAAAGTTAGGACTGGCCAAGCTCTCCAGTCGTGCTTCGTTCTCATCCCCAAGTTCAACATTAACTTGAAATCCCCAAGCTCAACATTAACTTGAAGGGTACCTTTGGGGATTTCCCAAAACAATGTCATCTTGGTCGTTAGGAGGGTCTGGGAGATGAAGCTTTGTGAACTCAACATGCCTCCAGTCGTGCTTCGTTCTCATCCCCAAGCTCAACATTAACTTGAAGGAGATGAAGCTTTGTGAACTCAACATGCCTCCAGTCGTGCTTCGTTCTCATCCCCAAGCTCAACATTAACTTGAAGGGTACCTTTGGGGATTTCCCAAAACAATGTCATCTTGGTCGTTAGGAGGATATGGGAGATGAAGCTTTGTGAACTCAACATGCCTGATGTTAGGCATGTACCAAAAATCAGTTGGCGCAGTAACTACATTGTAGTTGTGAACAATTAGAGTTTGCTACTTCTCCCAAAAAAATACTCCGTACAAAGGAGGGTTCGCTCACCAATATATTTGAATTTCATTGTTCGTATTCACTAAGCAAGCTTCCATCGCTGCAGCTGCGGCGGGCCGACTTTGCAGAAAAAACGAGTTTAAAGTAGAATGAACTTCATTTTCAGGTGAGTTTCTCAATAGGAAATGGGCACAACGTGCGGTGGCGTGAGTAGGGATGTCAATTTAACCTGAAATTCGTGGGTTAGCCCAATTAATCTGTCAATTCGAGAGGGTTCGGCTCAAAATTTTAAACCCAATAAAAATTAAAACCTGATTAGCTCGTAACCGAATAGCTCAACACCCGATAGGGTCGGCCCGAAATCATGTAGGGCTTACCCGAAAATAATGTGTTCGCTTGATTATATTGCAAATTTTCTCGTTATTTGATTTTCAACTTCATTACTTTGCTTATGAAAATTTGTATAATAAGATATTTTTTCCAATAGTTTGGGAAATATATTTTGATTCAATAATAGAAATTCAATATCAGATGTTATACTCATCATTTCACTTCTATGTATTTTTTATCCAATACTTAACATAAAAAGTTTAGATGTAAAAAATTAAAAAATGATACTTATCTAATAAAAATATTGCATTTTTATGTATCCAAGACTTACATATATCTAATGACCACTTCTAAATAAATACACAGTTTCCGCCCTATTCTCCCTCATTCACGCCGCCACCATTCTGCCCAATCATTCATTATCCCTTCAACGCCTCAATCTCCATCGCCTGCTGATCGATTTGGTATAAATTGACTTCATCATATCGGAAGCTCAAGCAGCTTCATCTCGCAATACTAATCTCTCTATGAATGTATAAAGAAATTAGTTGATTGAACCCTAATTTGCGAACAAAACCACGTTTCCTAAACTCATTTTTTGTAGCGGATGAATAATGTGTAATGCACATGAGTTATTTGATTTTCTTTCTAATAGAAAATCAAATAAAATTAGTTTCTTCGTTCTGCACCCCGTGTGTTCGACGAATTTTCTGAGAGACAATTTTTTCCCGCTTCAAGCAATTTCTTTGATTTCACGTGTTTCTTCTTTTTCTCCAAGCTATCAAGTGTCAACCAAGCTGCTTGTAATTCATTTACGCCGCCGCGGTGTTCTACACAGTTCACCGGAAATAGAAAAGCTGAAATGCTTCGTACGAAACCAGTCTTCCACAAGAAGCCGGTAAGCACTCTCCCTCGTATTTTCTCTTCTCTGCATTTAAGTTTTGATATAAAAAGACATTGATATCAACGATATGTATATGGCTGTCTTATTCTCTGTATTTAAGTTTGGATAAAACACATTTATTCATAAGCACTCTCTCCCTCATATTTTGCCTTGTTTCATATGCACATGCCGGTCTTTCAAAATTAGGTTACACCTCAAATTCCGTAAGCATATATGTTTTATAACAAAATATTTTTATATTTGAAATTTGGGCTGATAAAACACATGTATACACAGCAAAAATTTGTAGATAAGACATGTTTCTGAAAATATATATGACATATCCGTATTCAATAAAAGCAGATGATATACGTTGGAAAAGAGAGGCCAACAAACATAGAGACCCTCCCCACAGACCTACTGTTCGAAATTCTCCTCCGATTGCCGGCCGATCATCTCTACGAGAGAGCGAGGCTCGTGTGCCGGCGGTGGTACCACATTATCCATTCTCATGCCTTCATCAACGCGCAGATGCATGGTGCTATCTATGGACTCCTTTTATGGCCCCTAAATGATAATACTCTGCCACTTCATCTGCCACTTTATGTAACAGCCGACACAGACGGTGGAATCCACACATCTGAGCTAAATCACACCCCCAAATTGGGATTTCCTGCTACCTGCAACGGTTTGGTTCTGGAGATGGCTCTGGTGATGGATACCAAACATGACTGCCCCCTTCGCCTTGTGAATCCTGCAACGAAGCAGTCATTCCTCCTCCCGGCATTACCTAGACGCATATCCTATGGCCAGCTCGTGTATGGTTTTGCATACTCTGCAGCTTCCTTGGCGTATAAAGTGATTCAAAAGTACACTGTTTGCACCTCGCCACCACGCCTACCAGCTGCTGACTACGGTCTTGACGTGCTCACTGTTGGAGTCGATGAATCCTGGAGGCACGTCGAGGTTCACCACCTCTCCGACCATGTCAGGTCATTTTTCTTCAGTAAGGCTCCCTTGACTAGTGAAGGTTTCTTGCATTGGGGAAGGGGGAGACACTGCGCGACGATGGATGTGGAGACGGAGATCATTACACTGAGTGAAGCCCCTTACCAATACAAGTATTATTATTATCTGTCAACTGGGAGGTGTCTGTCGCTCCTGGTTGGGTGTGGGGATCTGTCGTGGGAGGTTTGGGAGTTGAAGGCAGAAACGGGCGAGTGGAGGAAGGCGCTGCCCAACATCGAGTTGGGAGCTGAGAGATGCAGGATTCAACAGTTCTCTGATCGATTTCTTGAGCCACTTGGTTGGGTTAAATATCCACAGGTTTTGGCCTTTTATTTTGGCGCCTATACTTCTGGGAGGCATTGCATTTTCTACAATCTTGATACGCATCAACTCGATTCCATAGAGCTACCACAATCCTATATTGGTGGTTATCAAGCTTTTCCGCATAAGAATAATCTGATATGGCTATGTTAAAAGAGTATTAGAATTGTTATTGTTTATATTTGGTTTAGTTAAAACAGTTCGTATATAGATTATTTGCAGATATTTTGATGTTGGTTTAGTATATTGAAGGATGATATAACTTTTTGTGAGAGAATATTTATGATCACTTTGAATGGACAGATTGTGACCTCACAATCACATTGCTATTCCATTGCAGATTGTGACCTCACAATCACATTGCTATTCCATTGCAAATCAGTTTGAGAATATTTTGAATGGAATTATGTAATACAAGCTCAAAAGCAAGGCAAAATCATTTTTCCTATTGTTTGTTCCTTTATTTGTTATAACAAAATTTTCATGGAGTGTATGTCAAGTCAGCACACTACAAAATTTTCATGGAGTGTATGTCAAGTCAGCACACTGTCACAGATGATACCAGCATGATACATTCAAAACCTATATATATTTTCATGGAGTAATATATAATTTGTCATTGAATGAGAAATCTATGCAAGTGCTAAAGATATAGATTGATAAAACAAATTAAGATTTGTGAAACTTGAAGAAGATATGTTGATGCTTCAGTGGCATCTGGTTTGGGATGATGAGAAGTGGTCTAAACTATGCTTTGCTGCTCTGAGAGAAAAGATTGAGTGAAACGGCCTTCATTTGAAAACTGATGAACTGCTCTTTGGAGTAAGTGCAAGATGGGATTTTTTTGCATCTCTTGTTCTTAACTACCACATTACTTTTGGTTAAATTTTCTATGCGAGTATGCATGTGTTGGCCAAGTGATAAGATGTTAATGCCTAAGCCGCGGCCTTTAAATTTCTTTATTCAATACAATTAATTTATCAAAAAGAAATATAACTTTCCTATGCGATGATGTTGTCCAGCTCATCAAGAATTATTTTGTAGGGAATAGTTGGCTGATGACTTTAAATGACTTTAGGGAATAATTTTAATTTTATAGTGTCATTTATACGCAGTGTCATTTACAATATTATAGTGTCAATTATAAGCAGTGTCATTTAAAATGTTATAGTGTCATTTGTATAATAAAATAGTGTCAGATTCAATCTTATAGTGTCATTTTTCAACATTTATAGTGTCATTTAAAATGTTATAGTGTTAATTTCAATCTTGTAGTGTTCATTTATAATAAATTGTTTTTAATTATAAAAATTACTCCATTTTTAGAAATAAAGAAACAAAGATTAAAAGAGAAGAAACAAAAAATGACAAAGATGTTAAGAATATATCAAATTAAAGGCACAAACTTTCGAGTATTTTGGTTTAAAATTCTTATCGAAATTGTGTCAAAATTTATGTACTTATTTATCACTAACCAAGAAAAACTCTATTCTTTTTTTTAGGGTTAAGGTGTAGATAGGTCCCTCAAGTGGAGGCCCTTAGAGCGTTTCAGTCCCCTTACTAACTGTGTGTGCAAATTGGCCCCCGAACTCAAAAAAATGGTGCAGATCGGCCCCTCTGACTTAACACCGTTATGGGCCGTTAGTCAAGGGGGCGATCTGCACCGTTTTTTCGGAGTTTAGGGGCTAATCTGCACCTTTTAACTTTTTAATTAATTCATCTCTCTCGCTCAAAATTTGATCGTCGTTGTCGCTGATTCAAGCTTCGGCGAGGCCGGCTGAGGGCGCCGCCCCTTTCATTTTCTCTTGGGCCCTAAACCTCGGAGCTCGCTCGACTGCACACGCTTAGCGTCAAGGACGAGCCATAATTCTCCCATTCTGTCGGAAATCGCCGCCGCAATATCCGGTGAACCCGCCGCCTGGCTTTTCTCGATGAGGAGTCGCCTAGCTTTTCTCGATAAGGAGTCGCCTCTCTCTCTCAAATCCGGCGAAATCCGGTGATAAAGGCCGACGATGCCCGTCGCCATCTACACTATCGGCGTGCTGTTGAAGAAGGACGCCTTCAAATCAGAGACTATCGGCGAGGCGAAGTTCGATTCGTTGGGGGTGATTCTGCAATTGGGGGCAGTGACATTCGTGGGAGAATTCGAGTTTCCATTTCGATTATATGATTTTCGGGAGCAATGACGCCGATTTGAAATTCCCGATTTGGGGCTTAAGAACTTAATTTCGTGATTTTCCTCATCTGACGGCGATTGACGCCGGAAAAGTTGGTCGGAGAAGATGAGATGTGATTTTTTTTAATAAACGGTGTGCAGATTAGCCCCCGAACTCCAAAAAGGGAAAAGGTGCATGTTAGCCCCTGAACTCCGAAAAAACGGTGCAGATCGCCCCCTCTGACTAACGACCCATAACGGTGTTAAGTCAGAGGGGGCGATCTGCACCATTTTTTTGAGTTCGAGGGCCAATCTGCACACACAGTTAGTAAGAGGACTGAAATGCTCTAAGGGCCTTCATTTGAGGGGCCTATCTGCACCTTAACCTTTTTTTTATAGTAAGGACGTCAATCGAGCCAACCCACCATATTTTAAGCTAGTTCTATTGAGTTACGGGTTCAGGTGCGGCCTAATCAGGTTAAAACAAATTTCGGGTTAGAAATTTCAATCACAACCCAAATTATTCGGATTTCGGGTTAACTCATCGGGCCAGTTGGACTCAAAAAGTTATTTTCAAAAAATTAACTAATATATTTTTCTTGATAATATTATATTTATAATAAATAAATATACGCATAAATAAGTAACATTACATCGACTTACATAACTTAATATGCAAGTCTTTGAGATATAAAGATACAATATTTTTATTAAATAAGTATCATTTTTTAATTTTTAAATCTAAATATTTCATGTTAAATACTGGACTAAAAATACAGAGAAGTGAAATGATGAATATAATTTTCTAATATTGAATTTCTAACATTGAATCAACATACATTTCACAAACTATTGAAGAAAAATATCTTATTATACTAATTTTCATAAGTAAATTAATGAAGTTGAAAATCAAATAACAAGAAAATTCTTATATAGTATAGGGAACACATTATTTTCGAGTCAGACTTATATAATTTCGGGTCGGCGCTATCGGATGTCGGGCTATTCGAACGGTAATTTTTGTTGGATTGAAAATTTTTAATTTTAACTCTTTGGAATTGATGGTTTAATTGGGCCACCCCACACATTTTTGCTTGGATTGAAGCCCTACTAATAAGTATATATTTGTGCCGACCGCTTTGTAATTCATTTACTTCGCCGCCGCATTTTACACCGTTGACAGATAATAGAAAAGCTGAAATGCCTCGGCGGCGCTGCTGCAACGACGGCACCGTTTCGGATCCCCATTCCGCGACATTCTTAGTAGAGAATCGGTAAGCACTCTCCCTCGATCATATTTTGCCTTGTTTGATATGCACATGCCTAAATTAGGTTACACCTCAAATTCCCTATGCATATATGTTTCATAACAAAATGTTTTTATCTTTGAAATTTAGGTAAGAGTATAATATAAAGAAGCATTGATATGTATATGGCTGTCTTATTCTCAGCATTTAAATTTTGGAATGATAAAACACATGTATACAAAACAAAAATTTGTAGACATGTTTATATGACATATCTTTATTCAATAAAAGCAGATGATATACAATAGAAGTCGGGCTTATTATTTCCGGAGGTGTAAAAAGGAGAGGCCAACAAATATAGAGTCCCTCCCCACAGACCTATTGTTCCAAATCCTCCTCCGTTTGCCGGCCGATCATCTCTACGAGAGAGCGAGGCTCGTGTGCCGGCGGTGGTACCACATTATCCATTCTCATGCCTTCATCAACGCGCAGATGCACGGTGCTACCTATGGACTCCTCCTATCACGCCTATATGATAATACTATTCTGCCACTTTATGTAACAGCCGACGCAGATGGTGGAATCCACACATCTGAGCTAAATCGCATCTCCATATTGAGAGTTGTTGCTACCTGCAACGGTTTAGTTCTGGAGTTGAAAGCCAAAGGTTGCTGCTTCCCTCGTCTTGTGATTGTGAATCCTGCAACGAAGCAGTCATTCCGCCTCCCACCATTCCCTAGAGGCGTATACTATCTCCAGCGCTACTGTAGTTTAGCATACTCTGCAGCTTCCTTGGCGTATAAAGTGATTGCACCGTACACTGTTCACCACTCGCCACCACACCTAGAATACTACGGTCTTGACGTGCTCACTGTTGGAGTCGATGAATCCTGGAGGCACGTCCAGGTACAGCACTTACCCGACCTTCTCAGGCCACGTCTCCTCGCCAAGACTCCATTGACTAGTGAAGGTTTCCTGCACTGGGGACGGGGGAGATACTGCGCGACCATGGATGTGGAGACGGAGATCATTACACTGAGTGAAGCCCCTTATCAGTACAATGAAAGCAAGTATAAATATCTGTCAACTGGGAGGTGTGTGTCGCTCCTGGTTGCGTGTGGGGATCTGTCGTGGGAGGTTTGGGAGATGAAGGCAGAGACGGGCGAGTGGAGGAAGGTGCTGCCCAACGTCGACTTGGGAGCTCACAAAGGCAGGATTCAACAGTTTGCTCCTAAAGATGCTCGTCGTGTTCTTGCGCCACTTGGCTGGGTTAAATATCCACAGGTTTTGGCCTTTCATTTTGGGATGCATTGGCGGCATTGCATTTTCTACAATCTTGACACGCATCAACTCGACTCCATAGAGCTACCAGAATTCTATACTAGTGGTTATTATGAAGCTTTTCCGCATAAGAATAATCTGATATGGCTAAGTTAAAAGAGTATTAGAAACGTTATTGTTTCTATTTGGTCAAGTTCAAAGAGTTGATATATCATATAGATTCTTAAAACGTATCAACGTTTAAGATTATTTGCAGATATATGATGCTTATTTTCTCAAGAGACTCTTTCAAAGAGTAGTAGTATTGAAGGATGATATAACATGGAATATTTATGATCACTTTGAATGGACAAATTGTGACCTCACAGTCACGTTGCTATTGGATTGCAAATCAACGTATATTCTATTCAAGAATATTTTTAATGAAATTAAGTACTCCCTCCGCCCACAAAGTATTGCCCCATTTACTGTATAAGTTGTTGTATGGTGGGTCCATTAGTGGTAATTGAAGTATTGCCCCATTTGCCCCATTTACTGTATAAGTTGTTGTATGGTGGGTCCATTAGTGGTAATTGAAGTATTGCCCCATTTACTGTTTGGCACAGGTTTTAATAAGTACTGCCCGTTGACTAAAGTATAGTACTGCCCGTTGACTAAAGTATTAAAGGCGTTGTGTGGTGGGTCCACTAGTAATAAAGTGTAATAAAGTAAAATATAAAAATAAAATAAGTTGTTGTATGGTGGGTCCATTAGTGACAATTGATGATAAATAAATGAAAGAATAACTCATATACACAACAACATTATCAAACGAGCTAGCAAAAAATTGGCTTAGATCAAAGAAGCTTAGATCAAAGAAGAGTGTAAACAAACACCAATCATATCATTAGTTGAGCTATGAACATATGTATAACTCAATCATGAAGTAATATACAAAGAAGATTGTTTGAGGTCTCCAACAATTGGTTCCTCTCCAGCAGCACAACTCGAGCTCCAACACTTATCCTTCCTTCCTTAACGACTGGTTGGCTTTTAAACAGAGGATATGCCATGAAATGAAATGAAAGCACTAATTCTAGCATATTATATAATAAACAAAATCAAATTTGGAATAAGAAGTGACAAAGAATATTATATCAGAATAACTCAATTTTGTTTGTTCCTTCATTTGGTATAATAGAAGCTTCATTGAATATATGTTAAGTCAGCTCCAAAACTAGGATTAATATGTGACAGATGATTCCAACATGATACATTCAAACCTATCTTTCATACAAATATAGACTCTATATCTACATATATAATAAAAATAATGAAAAGGGTAGACGTTGCGAACACACCACATTCTAAGACTGAAAGGAGGGTTAAACCCCTTCTGATACGTCTTCAGCTTAATCCATTCCATCTGCAGATAATAAGCAAAGAAATGATTGTGAAAAGAGAGGTGAAGCTAAGACACATGCAATTCATTGTACTCCACCAAGAATACATAACAGTACGCTTTAACTCTTGGCCTCCAACTAAACTGGCGTAAGAACAAGACTGGCTTCAACATAAATGAATCGAATCAAATCAAATAAGAAAAGATTATGCAAGAAGGTGAATACGAGGAGGCCAAGAAGACGAGGAATTCAGTTAGGATTGTTATGGGCACGCCTAAAGGATTCCTAACTGGTGTACAATGTCTTGTAGATAGATCCTCACCCCAATCCGGTGTCTTAGCCACCAACTCTTCGACTTCTATATCCGACAAGTGATCAGCTGCAATACATCTTCTGCTACCTCATCTCCAATAATGAGATCATTGCTGAGGAACTCCTCCCACAAGTTAGTCATATCACTCAAATTGGTGTAACCAACAGAGGTGTCAGGGTCTGTCTCAGTCGAGAGGCCCTTCAAATCCGTGCTCGATCCATCCTCCATCACACAAGAGAAAAGACTCTCCACCTTCAGTTGGGCTCATATTTATTCTCCTCTTCTGACCTATTTCAATGTTCTTCTTCTCATTCGAGTATTTATCCACATACTGCTGAACAAAACTCGGGCTCTTGAAAGCCTTAGCAAGGAAACTCAGCATCTGCTGCTGCTTCCTCTCTGTATGTAGAAGCCTATTGTCAGTATGTTAGAAGAAATTAGGTTATTGTGTATGAAGAGGATTACAGATAGGAAATCTGCATTGTTGGCTTGGAAGAGTGAATCGGCTCCAAATGCTATAAAGTTGTTTGAGGCCAACAAATCTGATTCAATGGAATGTAAAGTTGTCTGGAATGGTGAGTATGGGTATGAAGTGACTGAGGGAGAAGATAGACATATTGTATTTATAGATACAAAGAAGTGTACCTGTAGAGTTTGGGATCTTACTGGTGTCCCCTGTTGTCATGCTATTGCTGCGTTTCATTCAAGCTCAATTGATCCAATGCTTGTTATTAGTAAGTGGTACCATAAGGAACCATGCATCTGCCAAGGATTATGAACATGTTATTCATCATTCCCTAGAGGCGATGTTTGGTGGCGGCGAACGCTGGCGGAACTGCAGTGATGTTATAGAGATGCGAAAAGGCTTTCGGGGGCGGCGGTGGCCGCGGAGGGGTGGAATGTGGCGGAAGTGCAGTGATGTTCTCTCCCCCATTTCTTTTCTAGTTAAAAAATGGCATCGTTTTTAACTAAGTAAAACGACCGTGTTTAACTATTATTCCGACGTGTTCACGTAAGATTTCGATCCAGTTGTCCATGTCATCAATTTTTCGCCGAAAAATTGGCCGGAGTATCTAAATCAGACAAATTGAAAGTTTACTATTATTCATTACAGACCTTGAAATTGGGTACCCAAACCAGAACTTGGAAATAGTTGGGTAATTTAGGCACCATTAACCCTAAAAATTACTCCATTTCTAGAAATAAAAGAGAATAAACAAAAAATGACAAAGATGTTAAGCATATATCAAATTAAAGGCACAAACTTTTGAGTATTTAGGTTTAAAATTCTAATTAAAACTGTTCCAAAATTTATTATTTATGCATCGATTTAACAAAAAAAAAAGAGTATTTAGTAGTACTTCAGTTTGGGCGAGAAACTGAGCATTTATTGGGGCCCGCCGCTCGTAATTCATTTGCATCGATAGAGAAGTTGGAATGCTTCGTCCCAAACTAGCCTCCCAGAAGCCGCCACCTCCACGGCGCTGCTGCACCGACGGCAGCGTTTCGGATCCCCATTCCCACATTCTTAGTAGAGAATCCGTAAGCACTCTCCCTCATATTTTGCCTTTTTGATATGCAAATGCCTCTCTTTCAAAATTAGGTTATATATACTTCAAATTCCCATATGCATATATGTTTCACAAGAAAAGGTTTTCTTTTTCAAAATTTATGTTTTGGGCTTATAAAGCAGTTGTATACAAATTTAGTGAATTGGTTAGTCGATGGATTAGTAATTTAGTAGAGTGATGATGCTCTTCTGTTCCAAACAAAAATTAATTGTTCAATTGCTGTCTTACTCTCTGCATTTCAATTATTTGGCTCAAATTAGTGAATTGGTTAGTCGATTGATTAGTAGAGTGATGACTGATGATGCTATTTCAAAACAAAAATTTGTAGATGATATGCATTAGAAGTCGGCCTTATTATTCCCGGAGGTGTAAAAAGGAGAGGCCAACAAACATAGAGTCCCTCCCCACAGACCTATTGTTTGAAATCCTCCTCCGATTGCCGGCCGATCATCTCTACGAGAGAGCGAGGCTCGTCTGCCGGAGGTGGTACCACATTGTCCATTCTCATGCCTTCATCAACGCGCAGATGCACGGTGCTACCTATGGACTCCTCCTATCACCACCCACAGAGAATAAGTCTCTGCCAATTTATGTAACAGCCGATGCAGACGGTGGAATCCACACATCTGAGCTAACTTACCTCTTCGAAATTGGAATTCTTGCTACCTGCAACGGTTTGATTCTGGAGATGAAAGACAACCCTTACGACCTCCGTCGTCTTGTGATTGTGAATCGTGTAACGAAGCAGTCATTCCTCCTCCCACCATTCCCCAAAGACGTATCCTATCACCAGTACTACAGTAGTTTAGCATACTCTGCAGCTTCCTTGGCGTATAAAGTGATTGCACCAGCCACTAATCGCCTCGGGTTTCCACGCCTACAAACTGACTACGATCTTGACGTGTTCACTGTTGGCGTCGATGAATCCTGGAGGCATGTCGAGGTTCACCACCTCCCTGATCATGTCTGGCGATTTTGCTTTGACGACAAGGCTCCCTTGACTAGTGAAGGTTTCTTGCATTGGGCAAGGGGGAGGTACTGTGCGACGATGGATGTGGAGACGGAGATCATTACACTGAGTGAAGCCCCTTATGAGTACCATGAAAGCAAGTATAAATATCTGTCAACTGGGAGGTGTCTGTCGCTCCTGGTTGCGTGTGGGGATCTGTCGTGGGAGGTTTGGGAGATGAAGGCAGAGACGGGCGAGTGGAGGAAGGCGCTGCCCAACGTCGACTTGGGAGCTGAGAAATTCAGGATTCAACAGTTTGCTCCTCCTGAAGCTGGTGGAGTTCTCGAGCCACTTGGTTGGGTTAAATATCCACAGGTTTTGGCCTTCTATTTTGACGACTTTTATTGGGATAAAAAACGGCATTGCATTTTGTACAATCTTGTTACGCATCAACTCGACACCATAGAGCTACCGCGAAACTATACTAGAGGGTATTGGGCTTTTGTGCATAAGAATGCATCTCTGATGTGGTTAAGTTAGAAGGGTATTAGAATCGGTATTAATTGTTTATATTTGATCAAGTTAAAACAGTTGATATATTATTGCTTATAACGTTTCAGATTTTGTGCAGATATATATATCTGATGTTTATTTTCTCAAGATACATGATCAGCTTATGTTGGCAGAATATTTTGACTTGTCATGTTACCTTTTATTAGTGAAAGAGTAGTAGTATAGTGAAGGATGGTATAACTTTTTGTGAGAGAGAATATTCATTTTGACTGGTCATGTTACACCAATCATATAATTAGTTGAGCTATGAACATATATATAACTCAATCATGAAGTAATAAACAAAGAAGATTGATTGTTTGAGGTATGCAACAATTGGTTCAACATATCCAATTAGAATTGTTGTGGCTACACCTAAAGGAATCCTAACTGGTCTACCTGCAACGGTATGGCTCTGGGAGATGACTACGTACCTTCTTCAACTTGCGAATCCTGCAACGAAGCAGTTATTCCGACAGCCACGACCCCGTAAAGGCGTATGCTATCACATGTTCCGCTGTGGTTTAGCATACTCTGCACCTTCATTGGCGTATAAAGCGATTGCACCGTACACTGTCTGCCACTTGTCACCACGCCTACAACATGACTACGGTCTTGATGTTCTCACTGTAGGAGTCGATGAATCCTGGAGGCACGTGGAGGTATGCCACTTACCCGACCTTCTCAGGCGACGTCTCCTCCGGAAGGCTCCCTTGACTAGTGAAGGTTTCCAGCGCTGGGAATGGGGGAAGTACTGCGCAACGCTGGATGTGGAGACGGAGATCATTTCACTGAGTGAAGCCCCTTATAATTCATATTATCGCAACTATAAATATCTGTCAGCTGGGAGGTGTCTGTCGCTCCTGGTTGCGTGTGGGGATCTCTCGTGGGAGGTTTGGGTGATGAAGGCAGAGACGGGCGAGTGGAGGAAGGCGCTGCCCAACGTCGACTTGAGAGCTGAGAAATGCAGGATTCAACAGTTAGCTCCTGAAGATGGTGCAGTTCTTGAGCCACTTGGTTGGGTTAAATATCCACATGTATTGGCCTTCTATTTTGTCGCCTTTTATGGGAAGCAATGCCTTCTATTTAAATCTTCTCCTTTCTCCTTTGTAGTATCCGAAAAAAAAGAGATATTAATTCTGTTATTAAGTCAACTACTGAAGAAGATAAAATCAAAAATTTATTCAAAAATATGAATAAATATAGTTATTAGAGTTAAAATACATATCCTATTTTAGCATCATATTCAAAATGGAAATTTGGTTGAAATTTTGTTTGTTTTTCCGATCAATTTGAGTTGAGCTATGCATATATATATACTAGATTAATAATAATAATAATAATAATAAATTAAAAAATAAATATTTTTTCGACATAAAAATAAGGGCGGAAACAAGACCGATCCGTAATTAACATCACTTGGATATCATTTCGTCATATTCTAATGTTATGAATATATGATATATATTGTATATTGAAATAGACTTTAAATGAATTAATAGGTAATAGATATATCAACAATACGAGTGTTCTCTACTGGTGACCATTCGAAAGAAACTTCAGGGTTAAGCGTGCTTGACTTAGAGCACAACTAAGATGGGTGACCGACGTGTGTATATGTTGGCCTAGCGGTAGGAAGTTAATGTCCAAGACCTAAGGTCATGGGTTCGAGTTCTCCGTCTTGCGGTCTTTGAATTTCTTTATTTATTTATGTAATTCATCAAAAAAAAAAAGATGGGTGACCGATTGGGAAGTTCGTCTAAGATTTGAAATACTGTATAAATACAGAAATACTTGTGGATATAAATAAACAAATAAATAAAATAAATAAATAAATAAAAATGAAATTAAAAAATTAGCGGCGACAGAAGCCGTCGGTAATCACTGGCGGCGGCCGCCGCCAGTAACCGTCCGGCATCGGCAAGCCATCGCAGGCCGATCAGGTTATCGGCGGCACAAACAATGCCGCTAATTGTCGGCAGCATCGGTGGATTGCCTGCAGCGTCCGCAGTCGGTAAAAGTCCGGCCAACCACCAACTTCGCCGACAATGTTTACCGGCGGTTAGTGCCGCTGGCATATACCGGCGGCCTCATTTTGCCGTCGCGGATCAGATCTTCGACGATAGGATCGCTGGCGGCAAGTTGCTGCCGGTAACGCCGCCGCTAATCCTATCGCTGGAAGCCGCCTCTTTTTAGCAACGGGAATTGCCGCCGGCAATTCTTATTATTATTTTTTTGTAGTGGAAATTGGTGATGCAATGACAAATTGGACGAAAATATAAGAAAAGATAACATTTCTTAGGATCATATATCGAATAATGTTTTATTATCATAATAGTTAAGAGTTCTCATTTGAATCCTTCCCTGTGTATATGCGAAACAAAGGTCCATTCTATTATTTTTTGATAAAAATATTTAAATCATTAAATCAATTGGCGTAAGCCTTTGACCGCCGGGATGTCAGGTGGCGGCGCATTAATGCGGTTCTCAACCCGATGACAGTAGTCTTCACAGGCTATTCCACATTCAGTGCCTCCACAATTGTCTCTACATCCAAAGATACAACTATTATAATAATCGAGATCATATGCAACTGCATAATTAGCAGCAAATATTAGGACCATCAAAATTGCACCCACAACTCCGATTCTTGAGGATTTCATGTCTAGTAACTATTAGTATTTGATTTCCTATGAAAAAAGAGAAAAATTTGAGGGTAGATTTTATCATCAAGGGGTACTACACTATTTATAGTTTCAATTTTACATATACTTGTCTACATTTATTGGAGTTAACGTAAGTAATTAATTCGGAAGGTTGCAAACAAGTCTGTTAATTAATGGTCTTATAATGACTGAAAATATTACAACTCTACTTAAAGACAAATAATTATCATCTTATTTAACAGTTTTTTTTAATTGGATTTATATCTAGGAAACCACGTTTGTTGTCGTGCGATTTATATATTAGAAACCGAAAGAACTACTCCCTTCGTCCCACTTCAATAGACTCATTTTTCTTTTTGGGATGTCTCACTCTAATAGGCTCATTTTCTTTTTTGGGTAAAAAAATTGTACTTAATTGGTGTGGACCACACCACTTTACTATCATTTTCCTACTAAAAAGTAAGTTTTCTTAATCTCCGTGCCCAAAAGAAGTGAGCCTATTGGAGTGGGACGGAGGGAGTAATGTATATCATAAATAATTATTTATGATATATATTAGAAACCGAAATAAACTTCAAGGTTAAGCGTGCTTGGCTTTGAATAATTCCAGGAGCAATTCCAGGATGGATGACCCCCTAGAAAGTTTCTCAGGGAACGTATGAGCGAGGGCAAAATGTTGGAAATTGGTTGTGAGTAACCAATGTTTGATATTTTTTCGAGTACCGAAAACATTTAATTTAGCATAATTAAATGGGACAAGATCGATCTACGTTCCGAGTAGATGATCGTAGTATATTTATTTACTCAAAACCGATTTCTGGTGAGTGAGAAATAATTGTTTAAAGTTGGGTACTTGAAACATTGAGCTGTGAGAAAAGATAAGCATTAAATAAGGTTTAATGCTTATCCCACATCGGAATGTGGATAACATTTATTACAGTATAAAAGTTATTACATCACAGGATGTAATAAAACTGTGTGCACACGTGACGGGTTGCACAGCCCACACGCGCGCGCCGCCGCCGCCGCCCGCCCGGCCCGGCCCCGGCCCCGGCCCCGTCGCCCGACGCCCGACGCCCGGCCCCATCCCCGTCACCCGACGCGCGGCCGTGGACTTGGATCTTGGCAATTGGTCTTTGGGCGGTCTTTGGGCTGGCCTTTGGGCCTACCCTTACGTCCGTTTCTGTCTGTAACTCCCGACACCCTTGAATTCCATCAATGGAATTAACTCCCCCTATTGATGTGGACTATTGATGTGGACTGCAGCCTCCATGCATCATAATACACCTGAAAATCATCACAAGCAACATCACTCTGATACTCTGCATACTGCATCTGTCGAGTTCTGTTCTCGCCTCGTTCCAGTTCGCCGGAGCTCGTTGGTGTGCGGTGCTGCTACCTACGAGACGAAGCCGTTTCATCTTTGGGGACGACACGCCAAACCGAGAGCACTACCGGGGCGTATCTCGTCTTGCGGACAGAGGACCCTCCTCGACTCGGCTATTTTCTAGTTCTGTTAAATTGTATTTTCAATTCAGTTTTCACCTTGTAATCTCATCTCCTACATTTCTGGTTTCATTGTAACTACGCCCGCAATCGCAAGACGAGATAAGCTTGCAACGTGGGAGTTTTGAACTTGTAAACTGAACTTAAAACTTTTGAAACCTAATCACCTTTGCTGGAGATGTCGACCGGTCCTACGAACTCCACCGAGGCTGCCAACGCCGTTGCCGCTGCTTCTGCTGCCGCCGCCTCCGCCGCGGCCGCATCAACCGTGGCACCCGCCACCTCTGCCGCTGTTGCCTCCACTTTTAGTGGTGGTCCTTTTGGTGGTTCAACACCACTTCCGTTCATGTTTGGTGCTAACCAAACAACTTTTGGAGGAGATAGTTCCGTGCAAGGAACGGTTGGCCAAACTTTGTTTGGGTCAACGATTGGTTCCACTTCGAGTGGTTCCGTGGGGTCCACTTTTGGACGAACGGTTGGGGCCTTCGGGACCAACGTGGTGAGCTATGGCAACATAGCGGGTTCGGTGCCAATGCAGCCCCCGAGGGCGAATGCAATAGCCGAAAAGCCACCTAAGTTTGGTGGGTCACACTTCAAAATGTGGCAGCACAAGATGATGTTCTACATCACGACTTTGGGCTTAGTCGATTTCATGTGGGAAGACGAGCCACCTGCGCCGACGGACAACGAGACCAATTTCTGGGTGCATGCCGCGTATGACGATTGGCGCTATGGTGACTATCTTTGTAAACATTTCATTTTAGAAGGTTTAGAAGATAGTTTATACAATGTATACGCCAATGTAAAGACCTCCAAACCACTTTGGGAGGCACTAGAGAACAAGTATCGTAGTGATGATGTAATAGCTAAGTTCTTAGACTTTAAGATGATCGATGGTAGATCGATCATGAATCAAGTGCAAGAATTCCAACTTATCTTGCATGAGTTGGAATCCGAAGGGATGAAAATGCCCTAAGCTTTCATCACTGCGGCGGTCATCGAGATGCTACCGCCAAGCTGGATTGACTTCAAGAGCTACCTTATGCAAAACAAAGAGGAGATGACTCTTGAAGATCTCATGGTTAAGCTGCGCCTAGAATTTGACGTGAGGGAATGTATGACCAAGGTCGAAAACTCACCTCAAATCAAAGGCAACTTGTTGGAGAAAGGCGGTCCCTCCAACAACAAGCGTGCTCGCTCAAATACCAAGGACAAGGGCAAGGCAAAAATGAAGGATTGCTACAACTGTGGCGAACCGGGTCACTTGGCAAAGGATTGCTACAAGCTCAAAAAGAAGAAGGTGAGACGTGATATCATTATCATTGAGTAGAAGTTGATCAAGACAACTTGGCGGCTTAGACTAGAGTTTGAGTCCAAGTTGCTATAATCATTGTTTAGATAGCACTTTGGTAGAGCATAGCCAATGAGCTTATCTAACTCAATAATAATAAGAATGAGTTTATTTCTTATCTATTTGAGTGTTGTGATTTATAGCATTGTAGACATGTGAATCTAAATGCGATAAAAAGATTAGTAAATATGAATTTACTAAAAATAAACGAGTTTAACACTCAAAACAAATGTCAAATTTGTGTTGAAGGAAAAATGACGAAGTCTCCGTTTCATTCTGTGGAAAGGAGCACTAAACCTTTAGAACTAATTCACACCGATGTGTGTGATCTAAAGTTTGTGCAAACTCGAGGTGGTAAGAAGTACTTTATCACTTTTATCGATGATTGCACAAGGTATTGCTATCTTTTATCTTCTAAGAAGTAAAGATGAGGCTATTGAAGCTTTCAAGAACTTCAAAACAGAAGCCGAGAATCAACTTGGTAGTCGAATTAAGATGGTTCGAAGTGATAGAGGAGGAGAATATGTTGCTCCGTTTGAGGAATTATGCAACGCTAGTGGTATAATACATCAAACAACTGCTCCATATTCACCTCAATCTAATGGTGTTGCTGAACGCAAGAATCGAACTCTTAAAGAGATGATGAATGCCATGTTGATTAGTTCTAGATTACCCCAGAACATGTGGGGGGAGGCTGTTCTATCAGCCAACTATATCCTCAATAAAATACCACTCAAGGGAAGGGACGTCACTCCCTATGAGTTGTGGAAAGGCAGAAAGCCCTCATACAAATACCTTAAAGTGTGGGGGTGTTTAGCCAAGGTGCAAGTGCCTCCACCCAAACAAGTCACAATCGGTCCTAAAACAATTGATTGTATCTTTATTGGGTATGCACTAAACAGCAATGCACATCGCTTTTTGGTTCACAAGTCAGACATTCCAACGATGACTGTAGGAATGACGATGGAATCAAATAACGCTGTCTACTTTGAGAATATCTTTTCTTGTAAAGACAAGGAAAAAGAAGAAGCTAGTACAAGCAACAATATTAGAGAAGAAGCTACTAGTTCTGGCCCTGTTGAGATAGTGCCCGAATCGCAAAAGCGACCAGGCTCTGACCTTGAAGTGTCAGAACCAAGACGTAGTAAACGAGGCAGGATAGCCAAGGACTTTGGTCCAGAATATATCGCCTTCATGCTAGATGAAGAACCTTCATCTATCAAAGTGGCATTCTCTAGACCAGACGGACTACTCTGGAGGGAAGCAGTCCAGAGTGAAATTGATTCAATCATGCAAAACCATACTTGGGTGTTGGTTGATTTACCTGAAGGTTGTAAACCCTTAGGATGTAAATGGATCCTAAAAAGGAAATATAAAGCTGATGGATCAATAGACAAGTATAAAGCGCGCTTAGTCGTTAAAGGATTTAAGCAGCGTGAGGGGTACGATTTTTTCGATACCTATTCACCAGTGACGAGGATTACATCTATTCGAGTGCTTCTCGCGATTGCTGCTCTGCACAATCTTGAGATTCATCAAATGGATGTTAAAACTGCGTTCTTAAACGGTGATCTAGAAGAAGAAGAAGTCTATATGGAACAACCTGAAGGGTTTGTAGTACCTGGACAAGAGAAAAAGGTATGCAAACTAGTAAAGTCTCTTTATGGACTAAAACAAGCGCCACTGCAATGGCACTTGAAATTTGACAATGTCATGTTGTCAAATGGCTTCAAAATCAACGAATGTGACAAATGTGTCTACATCAAGAGCACTAGTAATGGGTACGTTATGGTGTGTCTCTATGTAGACGACATGTTGATTATGGGAAGCAACAATCGTATCATTGTTGATACAAAGAACATGTTAAAAATGAATTTTGACATGAAAGACATGGGGTTAGCTGACGTGATCCTTGGAATGAAAATTCTCAGGACCACCGATGGAATAACTTTGACACAATCTCATTACATTGAGAAAGTGCTCAAAAGGTTTAATGCGTTTGACAAATCGCCTGTAAAATCCCCATTAGAACTCAACGTTCACATGAAGAAGAACACAGGTGAACCTGTTGCACAGGAAGAATATGCAAGAATCATCGGGTGCCTTATGTATATTACAAATTGCACTCGACCTGATCTTGCATGCCCAGTGAACAAATTGAGTCGCTATACAAGCAATCCAAGTAAAGAACATTGGAAAGCACTTGAGAGAGTTTTGAGATACTTAAAGTATACTCTAAACTTTGGAATACACTACACGAGATACCCCCGGTACTTGAAGGGTACTGTGATGCTAACTGGAAATCCGACGCGAAAGATTCGTTATCAACGAGTGGTTACGTGTTCACTATAGAGGGAGGAGCAATCTCGTGGAGATCTACAAAACAAACATGTATTGCTAGATCCACCATGGAATCAGAATTCATCGCTTTAAACAAAGCAGGTGAAGAAGCCGAGTGGCTTCGAAACTTTTTGGAAGACATTCCATGTTGGTCAAAACCCGTGCCGCCTGTCATGATAAACTGCGACAACCAAGCAGCTATTGGGAGGGCGAAAAGTGGGTTGTATAACGGTAAGTCTCGACACATACGTCGATGACATAATACCGTAAGACATTTGATCGAAAGTGGAGTTATCTCAATTGACTACATAAAGTCAATAGATAATCTGGCCGATCCGCTCACTAAAGCTTTGAATCGAGATCAAATGTATAAATTGCTAGAGGGAATGGGTGTAAAATCCACAAAATAAGGATGATTATAGTGGTAACCCAACCATGATGACTGGAGATCCCAAGAACGTGGTTCAATGGGAAAACTAAGCTATAAGATTCCAAGTAGAACATTCAACTACTTGCATTCCCTAGAGAGCAACTGAGTGTTGAAACCTGCTTAGTGGTAAGGTTAAGTCTTTGACTTTTAATGATTCCTAAACACCTCGGGGAGGTTGAGTATAGCAGGATATTCGGGAAAGAATCACCTATATAAGTGAGATGTGGGGGCCGCATCGACCTAACACTTATGAATCCAAAGAGCTGTCCAAGGCCCGCAAAGGACAAAAACGTGAGAACGAAATGAGGTTGAGGCGTTAGTGTGTTAATACTGTTGTCTCGGTATACACGAAGGAGAAATGGTTCAAAGACATCAAGTTCTACCAATTCACCAGTATATCCGATAGTATTAACTAAGGATGGTTCAAGGCCGCATTTGGCTATTTCCACTCATGTGGGGGATTGTTGGAAATTGGTTGTGAGTAACCAATGTTTGATATTTTTTCGAGTACCGAAAATATTTAATTTAGCATAATTAAATGGGACAGGATCGATCTACGTTCCGAGTAGATGATCGTAGTATATTTATTTACTCAAAACCGATTTCCGGTGAGTTAGAAATAATTGTTTAAAGTTGGGTACTTGAAACATTGAGCTATGGGAAAAGATAAGCATTAAATAAGGTTTAATGCTTATCCCACATCGGAATGTGGATAACATTTATTACAGTATAAAAGCTATTACATCACAGGATGTAATAAAACTGTGTCCACACGTGACGGGTTGCACAGCCCACACGCGCGCGCCGCCGCAGCCGCCGCCCGCCCGGCCCAGCCCCGGCCCCGTCGCCCGGCGCTCGGCCCCGGCCCCGTCGCCCGACGCCCGATGCCCGGCCCCGGCCCCGTCCCCGTCACCCGACGCGCGGCCGTGGACTTGGATCTTGGCAATTGGTCTTTGGGTGGTCTTTGGGCTGGCCTTTGGGCCTACCTTTACGTCCGTTTCTGTCTGTAACTCCCGACACCCTTGAATTCCATCAATGGAATTAACTCCCCCTATTGATGTGGACTGCAGCCTCCATGCATCATAATACACCTGAAAATCATCACAAGCAACATCACTCTGATACTCTGCATACTGCATCTGTTGAGTTCTGTTCTCGCCTCGTTCCAGTTCACCGGAGCTCGTTGGTGTGCGGTGCTGCTACCTACGAGATGAAGCCGTTTCATCTTTGGGGACGACACGCCAAACCGAGAGCACTACCGGGGCGTATCTCGTCTTGCGGACAGAGGACCCTCCTCGACTCGACTATTTTCTGGTTTTGTTAAATTGTATTTTCAATTCAGTTTTCACCTTGTAATCTCATCTCCTACATTTCTGGTTTCATTGTAACTACGCCCGCGAGCTTATATTCCAACACAAAACACGCTAGAAAAGACTCGTGTTGTTCTGTGGGATCAGCCGTCAACTCTAGAGCCGAGCTGTTACATCCCCATCAACAACATTATCACAGAGTGTCTCCCAATTTACCCAATGGATCTTTCTCGCCTCCGAAACCCCCCCTCCCCAAAGGAAATTACTCATCAACGATCTCATATCTGACAAGACGCACTTAGGTAAAATGGAAAAGGACAGTTGGTAAATCGGGATAGAGAGAAGTACCGAGCGAAGCAATGTGGTTCTACCGGTGAAAGATAGCTTACGGTTGGTCCACCTAGTGATTCTCCTCTTGATTTTTTCCACCACATACTTCCACTCATTCGCCCGAGACATCCGAGCCCCAATCATAATTCCCAGATATTTTGTTAGAAAAACACCGACTTGACAATTGAGAATTGTCGCAAGCTGAACTCTAGTGTGGTCTTGGATGCCTACCCCGAAAATGTTGCTTTTATCGAAGTTGACCTTCTAACCCGAAAGTGCTTCGAAAAGTTTAAGGATACTTTTTAGTGCCCATGCGTTTTCACTTTTTTCGGAGGCAACGAACACTGTGTCATTGGCATATTGTAGATGAGAGATTCTTGTTCCATTTCTCCCAACTTCGGCCGGTTCGAGAAGTCTTTTGTGGATAGCTCTCTCGGTGAGTAGGTTAAGACCCTCTGCCACAATAAGAAAAAGGAACGGAGATAGGGGATCTCCTTGCCTTAGTCCTCTTTTCAACAGATTAAGTTGCTTAGCTTAACTGATCAATGTCTTTGTTGAGAGGAATTTGTGGAACTCGCAACTTGGAGTTGTTCTAAAACTTAGTCCACCAGCAAGTATCGAATCATTTGGTTCTTCATTCACCAAAGTATCTTTTCTGAATGTCCATTGGTAATTACACGTCACAATTGGATTCATGTATTGCTTTGGATCAGAAACATAGGCTCCTTTCACCATGTAAACATTACCCTCTTGAAGCACATGTTTGAACCTAACTATATTATCATGGAATATCACAGCATCAAGAGTGTGGCCCTGAAAAGAACAAAAAAATTAATATATGTCACCTTTTGAAGGTAAGAAAAACTCACAACAACAGCTTAAATGTAAGGGATGCTCATTAACTTACCAAGCCAGCTTAAACAAAGTACAACTGTTAATAAATTAATAAGGTAATCAACAGACATAAACACATACCTTTTGAGCGCCTCTGTCCACAAGAAGCTTTACATAAACGTTTAGACCGTGAAACACTAGCATTATTATACAAAGGCAGTTGCGTCACATCGAAACCCAACCGGCGCAAGCAGCCTGCGAACCATCAAAATGCAAGAGTAGTAACATAGTCAAGATGAGTAAATAAACAATAACACTAAATAAAATTAATTATAACAATACATTTTGACAATATGGAATTAGGGATCACATTTGTTGGGCCAAGGTAAACTTGACCATTTTTAGAAGAAGAGCCGAGCAAATGAAAACAAAAGGATTGTTAATATAAAAGAAATCAGTTATTCAAGTATATGCTAAATTCTTAAAAGCTCTAAAGAAATTTAAAACAAAACCAAGAGAAATCATAACCTGTCACATGTGAGATTGGAGCATTCACCGGTGTCAACAATGAGAACATGCCTCTTTCTATTTTTTGAAGTCTTTATCTGAAAATTACAAACCATAGTCAATAAAAAAAATAATAGCAGCATAACTTGCTAAGCGGTCCCACATAATGTTAAATTAAATTGTGCAAATCTAGACACAATTCAACAAATATTATGCACCTCGCGAACTTCTCGACTAAGCAGTTAGAGCATGTGAACACTCAGGGCCAAAGATAATTGGCATAGCCATATCATATGCAGACGGAGGAGGTAAACTAAAAAATAAACGTCTTGAAGTTGTCACAGGGCTGTCTGAGCCATCTAAACACAAAAATAATATAAAATTTGCATCAAAACAAATAAAAGCAACATAGAATTGGAAAGTAAATAGTAGGTGTGACTACACAGCTAGCAACATGCATTATATAATAATTAAAATTCTCATACACCATACTTTAAAACAAAAACACAAAATAAATAAAGGTAAATGTGCAAGTGATACAAATGAGTTAAAAAATAAAATAAAATAAAAATACAGAAAGCTCATCAGTAAGTAACCTTCCGTTGAAAGCACACATCTTTTTGCCATCATAAAATATCTGAAAAATGCGGTCAAAGTCCCGACACATAAAAAGTCAGTAATTTAGCTGGTGATATAATAACATATGAAAAGAAAATGAAACTCGAAAATACTATTATGAGATCAAAGTAGGGCAGCGACTCACCGAAGCTGCAATAAACGAATGAAAGTGTTCCAGCAAAGAAATCAATGGGAGCAAAGACAAGTGGACCCTGAGGGCGCCCGTCGAAAAATAGAAACCAAAAATAATAATTCCGTATAACACAAACCAACGAATCCTTAAAAAACCTACAGTCTAAAGGCAATAACCCAATCTGCTCCTAGTCCTAGAATAATGAACCTCATTCACTTCAAAACAATAACAATAACGAAGAAACATTGCGACATGACTTTTAAATACAATGAAAGAGCCAAAACACATGAAGAGAAAGATCACAACACAAATAAAAAATAGAACAAAAGCAAACGCACCATTGAATTTGGAGAGGCGGAATAGCTTTCTTGGAGTAGAAACACAAAGGGAGAAAAAAAAAAACAAAATTAAAAAGTAAAAAAATGTTGGAGATCATAAGAAAGCAAAAAACCAAACAAAATATATGAACAAGTCACCTAATAGGAATCAGCTATCGTACTCCTTATTTAATGATGAAGGTCTTGATAGTATACATTTAATTCTCAAGAGCTATAGTTCTATATTTATGATGGTGCATTAGTACATAATATGTGGGTGCGTTGGAAAAAATGATGTTTCATAGGCAAGCTCAAGTTGTTTATACTTTTTAACATTGAGCCTGAAAACTAATACATTTTAATTTACAGGGATTTGAACACATAAGAGAGAAAATCCATGTTGTGGAGATTTACTCAAGTGCCAGACAATACTCACTACTCTTGAAGAAGTGAATGTCAATAAACAAGCATGTGACCGAGAATAATTTAGAGAGAAAAAAAATAGAATGAATAGTTAAATTACACACACGAGAAAACAAAATAAATCATATTAATACTATTCTATATAAAAATTAGTCCATGACAAAAAATGAATGTAAAAGTTTAATCAAAATCCTACTTATTTACTGTATTTAAATTTAAATTTTCAAATAAGACACAACAAATTAAATCGAAATTCAAATTAGTTTGAAAAAAAAATGCATTGAAGCTTGCCTAAAAATCATAATGTTATTCTAAATATATGGCATCGTAAAAAAAATAAAGCTAAACCAAACCATCTCATAAAATTGATCTTTTTTATAAATTTCATATTTTGAAGTTGTTGCATTATATCTTCATCAGTGACAATAATATACTACAAGATTAGTGAAATATCAATATATGTAGAGGCCTCAAAATAAAATAAAAGTACCTAACTTACATATAGAATAGAACAATTAATACTGACTATACATAATTATATTAAATCAGTTATATTCAATTAATCAATTAATGTAACACCCTAAATATAAACTTTGATCTAATTAAATATCGTATAGTATTTTCGTAAAAATATTGAAAACTCAAATAATCTAATTTCAAAACCCTGTAGAGAACCTAATAATCGAAGGTAAAACAACCAAATATCATTTTTAGAAAAATACCATACACACTAGATTGAAAACATAACACTAATTTATCAAAGTACCTAACATTATATAAGAAAGTCAAATATGATTCACTAGAAATTCTTAAACTTTACCATCAAAATAAACTTACTTCAAATCCTAAATTTTTCTTAACCAACAAAGAGTCTTTAATAATACTATAGAAAGCATGATTAAAATATCCTAAGCACCACACACATCCATCACGCATCTCCCTGCTCCTCGCCTGAAAAGGTTTTAAACAAATTGGGGTGAGTATTTTAAATATACTCAGTGAGGGGGAATTCATAACTAACTTTTACTTTGTCCAAACGTGAAACATAGCATATGAAATATAAAATCATAACTTCAACCATAAACCAACAACTTGCTCAAATAACAAGAGAGGAAATATGGGACATAACTTCAACCACATTTCAATACAACACTTAAGGAAGTATGAACACATGGGACATATCACTTCAACTGTGCACAGGAACATAAACTTGGCATATTGCTATATGCTCACATCATAATCTCATTCATAAATCATAGCATATGTAATCACGTTGGACATAAAATAACTTTCTCAATAAATAACTTTAACATTTTCTTGCGGAATTTAAACTTGAAATAAAGGAATTTTCATTATTTTTACCCACCTCAAATCCTTGGTAGTAAACTTGACTAATGCTTAACTCGGGGATAGAGATCCTAATTGCGCCGCACCTAGTCACATAAATACGATTATTTTAATATAGGTCTTACTAAAACTTTAACTAAAATTCTATAGAACAATCAAACTAATATAATTACTTCAATATCTTTGAGCAAAACTAATACAGTAACTAACCATTACTCTAATCAGAATAGTTATGAAATTAAATCAATTCTGAAACAATAAATCTAACGTACTGAGTTCTTTAAAAAAAACATGAAGTCTGCTATGCAATAAATTAAAAGAATTATAACTTGTTAACAAATAAAATTTTTAATCATTTCTTTTTTAAAAAAAAAAAACGATAATGAAAATTATAAAGTAAAATAAAAATAAAAATATAGAAACACAAGGAATAATTTTCTTTTTAGATCATCCAGTACAATCACCTTTAATCAATCTTTCAAAACCTTAAAAAAATAATCTTAACAATCATAGAGAATAAAGAAAATAACCTTAAAAGCAAGAATTTCATGTACTGTTTTGACTTTTGTTTTATAAAAGCAACAACTTCAACTAACGACAACTTTATTGCATATATAAAACTTTTCAAACAATTCAAACCAATATGGCTATTCCCAAAACAAAAATATCCGAACTCAAAATTTTAACATAACTAAAATCTTTTGACAGCCGCAATTTTGAAACAGAAACAGATCAATCATTCACGATATTCGAACTTAAACTTAAAATCTGTACTCAACGATTTGATATATATAAATACGCTAAATCAAAACCTATAATTCGAAATAATAAATAAACTTAAAATCGTACTAAATCCGAGAAAACTCACAAACTAAATAAAGTTAGAATTTAATCTTACAAGAATTCTTGATTTCTTGGCAGCAACTAAAACTTGAATACTTGAAGAACTTTAACAGAGAAGGTTTTTAGAGTTTTTTTGAATGGTTGTGAAACGAAAGGAGAAAATAGCAGAATATAAAGTTTGAGAATGAGAATTTTCAGATGATCAGTTCCTGAAAACCGTCTGTGCAAGTCTTCAGAAAAGAAGAGGGAATAGCGGAACGGTTTCTACACGTTTCATTCGTAGAAACCGCTAGGTTGGACGAATTTTATAAAAGATTTTCGGAACTGTTTCTGTGAACACGCTACTATAGTTATTTATCAGATAAGTTAAATAGATCTTATACCTAGCCCTCTAACACATACTTAAGCCCAATATTTTAAATACTGCAAATTAATACATCCTAAGGCCCAAATAAAAATAATACGTAAATATTTATTATCAACTCAATTATAAAAATCTGATCTAGGCGCAATTTCAAACTTCCTGAAATCCCCTACACATAAAATCAAGAATAAATATAAAGAGACTATTTTCTCGAATTTTTATTAAATCATTAAATCACAAAATAGTAATAATAATAAAATGTGGGATGTTACAATTAAAACTCTAGCCCATTCGTCCAATCATATTTCATTACCATCACGTGCACTCATGAGCAAGCCCAACCATATTATCAATTAAAAATAGAGCCCTAGTCAAAATCCACACAATTAATATACTCCATCTGCGTTCTCTCTTATGCACACTTGCACCCACAATTTCCTCTCTCTACCCTGTAACTCTTTCTCTTTCTCGCTACTCTCTCTCACACCTTCATCTCTCTCTTTACTTCACATTTGCAATAAAGAGTAAATCTCAACCCCAAATCCCTCTTCTTCTTCTTCCCCTTTTTTCTTAATTTCCAATGAATAACTAGCAAACACAGCTTGTTCTCTCGTAGACCTCACTGTCATTCCCCATCGTCGACCCACTCTTCTCACCTCGGCCCGACTATGAGCAGCTAAGAAAGCTGCTGCTGATGCCGATGCCGATGCCGATGCCGACTCCAGCCAGTACTCTCAACGCAGACAACGACACAAGAAGCTGATGCCGACGCCGAGAGCGGCCAGTACTCTCAATGCAGACAACGACACAAGATAGTGAGCCACAAGTCAGCTAAAACTCAGCCAAGACTCTTTGTTCCTGATCGACGCCCTCAAAGCAAACAACAAAGCAAGAAATCCAACCACAAGACTCTAATTCGATTGTGTTATGCTGAGCACTGTTTTTTGTAAAAATTCTAGGGTTATTTAAAAAATTAATGATAAAAAGCAGGGTGCAAAAATCAAACTCGCCTCCTTGCTTTGTTGATGTAGTGGATTTGTCTAGCGTGATTTTTTTATTGGATTATGATCAGATTCACCGGGCAAAGATTGACAGGAAATCTCTTTCTTTTTTTGTTGTGAAACTATAAACATAGAAAGTAAAAATTGAAAATGTAAAAGAAAAATCTGCAGAGCAGTTAAAGATAAAACAGATAATTTTATTTTTGCAAAAACCCACAAATGAAACAAAAATTACCAAAATACCATAGGCACTATTTTTTTCTACAGTACTATTCCTATCAATAGTAGTCAAGTTCTCTCTTATTAAGATTGTTAAATATATATATATATATATATATATATATATATATATATAGGGGTGGGCTAGAATAAAAACACTCTTAAGTGTATAAAATATAAACGTTTATTAATGTACGAATTGTATGTAGAACACGTATGAATTTATCCAACAGAGTTACGAATTGCGAAAAATAAATTTTTGTTACCTTTGAGATTCGAACTCAGGACCACAAATTCATCAAACAGGGTTACGAATCAACAGTAGATCTTGTTGATCTAAGGGCTGAAAATCATTTATATTTTATACACTTAAGAGTGTTTTTATTCTAGCCCTCTCACATATATATATATATATATATATATATATATATAACTCAATCATGAAGTAATATACAAAGAAGATTGTTTGAGGTCTCCAACAGTGGTAGTCGTTAGCTGGGGCAGACATATGACCACTATAAAAAATAATGTACAATAATAATTACAAAAGTGATTTTTCATTGAATTTCGACGGATTACACACTAGTCTCAGCTAAAAGTATTTGCTTCCCATGTTTGTTGGATTGAGGCAAAGGAATTTGAAAAACTTTGTGATTGAATTCTCTAGTAAATGACACTATCTCCGTCCCACTCCAATAGGCTCACTTCTTTTGGGTGCGGAGATTAAGAAAAAAGAAAGTGGTAGTAAAGTGGTGTGATCCACACCAATTAAGTACAATTTTTTTACCCAAAAAGAAAAATGAGCTTATTGGAGTGGGACATCCCAAAAAGAAAAATGAGTCTATTGGAGTGAGACGGAGGGAGTATGTTTAAATAAATAGATACAAATTTATACTATATAAAAAATGGAACTCTTAATTTCAAATTGATTCAAATCAATTTTAAAATTGAATAATAAAATTGAAGGTTTATTTTAAAATTATATTTTAAAATATAAAAAACCACCGCCTCCGTATTGTTCCCTTGTAAGTATTTAGGAGGTGATTGGTATGATGGAATGGAGGTGGGAATGGAATGGTGATTCCTACCTCCATTCCATTCCTATGCTTGGTATAGTTTTATTTTAGGAATCATCATTCTTAAAGGAATCATCATTCCTTTACATACAGGAATCACCATTCCTTCCCTCCCACATGGTATTACCCATTCCATTCCATTTCTAATTCACCTAAATTTAGGTTTTGACAAAATTATCCTTATATATTTTGCACCCCCACCCCACCCCACCCCTACTTACACCCCTTCCACCCAACCCCACCCCACCCAAAAAAAATATTTTTATTTTTTTTTATTTTTCTCGTCATCCCACCCTCCAATTTTATTTTATTTTTTTATTTTTTTTTAAGTTTTCTCGCCACCCCCACACCTCACCTACCTTTCCCTCTCCCCCCAATTTTTTTTTTGTTTTTCTCCCCACCCCACCCCACCTGCCACCCACCCACCCCCACCCTCCAAAATTTTATTTTTTTATTTTTAAAAAAAAAATTCTCCCCAGCCCCACAATTTTTTTTTAATTTTACTCGCCACCCACACCCACACCCACACCCATCAATCATAATGCAAAAATGCCACAAAGACACATGTCCCATTGGTATTCCAACTCAAGATCCAGTTATTAGGGAAAAGTTTGCTGGTGAACGTGAACATGTAATAAAAAAATGGTAAATTTGGTATAAAATCATAATAAATTTCTAAATTTTGATTTTTTCCGCAATCTTTCATTCTTGTTTCAAAATTCATAATAAATCATTTTTTTGGAATTTCCCACGATGACAGATTTTGATCAAAAATTTAAATGATGTGGCAATACAATGTAATTACATGGAAATTATGTGACATGACAATCTAATTACCCCTACGTTTTAACGGTGATTGATCCCGTTAGAGCTGCGCTTGGGGTGGCCGTTAAAACATGGAGGCATTTTGCTTTAATTTTGAAACGCTGAGGTAGTAAACAACGTCAACCCTGACGTTAGGGTGTTAAAGGCGATAGGGGTGTCAAAGTTGAGGGGGAAAGTGGTACCTAACCCTTAAATATGCCACATCATTCAAGTTCGGCGTCACGTCATTTAAAAAATTCGCCAAAAAATCACACTATGGGAAATTTCGAAAAAAGTGATTTATTATGTATTTTGAAACAAGAATGAAAGTTTGTGGGTAGGGGTGAGCAAAAAACCGAACCGAACCAAAAAAACCGACCGAACCAATGATTTTCTATTCGGTTCGATCTAGGAAAAAATGGTTTGATTTTCGGTTCTCTGCCAATGGGTCGGTCGGGAACCAAACCGAACCGACCCATATATATATATATATATATATATATTATTTAAATATTTTATATATAATATATTTTATAAAATTTAAAACTAAATGCATGTATTTCAAACAAAATAAAAGATTTCAAACTCAAACCCTAGAGAACTACCGCTGCGCCGCACACCCATATTCTAGAATCTGAACTTTCAAAGTGAAACCCTAGAGAACTACTCCTTCTCCGCTCCGGCCTCCCCTCCGTCGCCAGGCCAGAAGACCTGCGCCATCTCGCCAGATCCACGCAACAGCAGTAGCCCAGTGTTAGGTCCGAAGGGTCTCGAATAGCCCTGTTCAAAGACTCGGTGTATGAGAGTCCACCATGACTAGCTAGAGTCATCCGAATCTCGTGCCTCAGACCAGCACAAAATTTCTCCGCCATTTTCTCATCAGTATCCACCTGTTGCGGAGCATAACGCGATAGATCGCAGAACTCTCTGTCATATTCTGTCACCGTCTTCTTCCCTTGTTTCAGGCTATAGAACTCAGCCTCCTTCTTCTTTCTGTAGCTTTTGGGAATATACTTATCATATAATCCCGTCTTAAAGTCTTCCCAAGTGTATGCTGCCCATTGTTCGGGAGTCAGAGTCTTTCGGCGGGCTTCCCACCAAAAGTCAGCCGATCCGGCTAGTTAGAAAGACATACACGAGAGTCGCTCCTCTTCTGTGCAGTGTAGGAAAGTGAAGATACGCTCCAAGGCGCGTATCCAAGCTTCGGCCTCGGCTGGGTCGCCTGTCCCAGTAAATGTGGGCGGATTCTGTCGAAGAAATAGTTCTTCAGTCCTTCTAGCAGGGGGTGGAGGGGGTGGGGTAGGTTCCCTGTCGTTTCGTCGTCCTTCAGGTATTTCATCGCGATTTCCATCATTGTTAACGTTTCTCCTAGCGGGGCGACCTCGTTTAGGCGGCATTCTGTACAATACAAACACCCATTTTAACGCATTCTATACAGGAGTCTCTAAGGCAATTAATAAAGAACTGTTTGTCAAATTTAACTTATCATAACTCCAAAACTAAAATATAACAGGAACCGTTGCATGCACAAGTCACATTTTTTTTTAAAATTACTATATTCTTAATTGACTCGTGAAGAATAAAACCCGTAGAGAAACATAAAACATATACGAGATCGTCGCAGAAAGCCCATGCTAGGGTCATATATATATCATGGAAAATTGTCTCATCGAGGCTTTTACATCGTCAACCAAAATGTAAGTAAGGTCTATCCAGTACTTCCTATGATGTACCGGCTTATTAGCTAAGCAATCACAAAAGGGTACTTATTCACGGAACGTCCTAGAGACCAACGTTTCCGTACTAATGCTAGCTAGAGACAACATAAATAAAATCATAGTCATTGGAACGAATCATCGTTTCCGGAGTACATTCACAAGCTAAAAACTATCAAATCTGTGAATCCTGAGTTGCGGTACGACTGCTCCTCGGTGACGCCAGGGGGTCCTCCTCCGGATCCTCCTCGGGGTCCTCCTCCTCATCCTCGCCCGGCTCCCAGCTGGGCAACGGAGTCTCTCCATGGCCCTCGCCTGTCTCCTGCATGATCTGGGCTGAGCGGAAGATATCGTCCACAATCTCACGGATCGGATCGTCTCTGGTGCTGATCCTGGCCGTGGCACGAGGCTTGATCGGAGCTGGAGTTGGCACGGGCTCGGGACGAGTAATTCTCATCGTACCATACTGTGCTGTATCGTCATCCTCCTGCATAGGGTATTTGCCCCTATCTAGAAACTCCCTCATGTTGGCCATGACCCTGTCGACATCTGCCATGGCAGCCTCAAACCTTGCGTCTATCGTAGGTGTCAGTGGTGGTGGAGTAGCAGTAGCTCGGATCGCTGAATCAGGAGGCGATGGGAAATCCCTACGAGCCCGTGGACGAGAAGGGCCTGTCTCGTCATCGTGCCTACCACGGCGCCCTAGAACTGAGGCACGTGGTGGAGAATCTCGTGGCAAGGCCATCGGAGACTCAGGGGCAGTAGCGGGTGTCTCCGCTGGCAAAGGCGTCCCCACTTGTATGTAGTCTCCCGGAAGGATGTAGGGCCCTAGAGGGGCGCGGCCCCACAAAGTGAAACAGATCTGAAGCTCCGCAATAAAGCTAGGGAAGTCTCCCATGAGGTCGTGGTAATCTTCTCGGCGAAAGATGTAGTGGGCAGAGATCTGCCTAGCCCATCCCTGCCACTCGGAAGGTAATAGTAAGATCAACCTCTGGATACCGTCATACCCTGATACTCCATGTGCACTCGCCTCGACCCAGTGTCTGTGAAAACCTGCGAGGAACTGTCCGAGGTTATCCCCGTGACATGGAGCATAGGTGCGGTAGGACCGCTCGACCTCCTCTGGACTAGCCCATGGGGGCAGTGGTCGTCGTCGGGTGAAAACAGTCCTCGCCATCTAACAAAGGAAATTCTATCGTCAAAAGTAGCACACGACAAGTAACTTAAGGCGATAAGGTTCTAAATATCTAAAATCGGAAAACAAGTTCGGTTCAATAACCATAACGTGCAAAAACACCTCATCATCTAAATCTAGCATTTACACAAGCCATACAGGTTCTTAATACTTAATCACAGATTACCAATTCGACTATCATATAGTTCTAGTGTCGTTGTTTTCCGAACTTAGGGCTTGTTATGTGATGATGATATTTTCTTAAATCTAGCAACGAGCACTAAAAGTTTCAACAAAATAAGTTCAAAAGGCCAAGCTAATTCGAGATCTCATCGTAGAAAAACACTCGAATATTTACGTTATGCCCATGCCATCAACGTACTATTGGCGTTCGTTACGCTGCTCAATCTTCATGCTCGTGGTTTCATCATGCGACCCTTCGTGTAATTCTTCTTTCTCTATTTCGACCATCATTGTCGATGTTATCGTAACATGAAGAAAAAAAAAATTAAGGCATCTCCCTAAGTTCTCTTCTATGTTCCGTCGTGAGAGTGAGCATATATAACTTAACAGTTCTAAGTTCTTGTGATTCATACCATAGTCATACTTATTCATGCTTCATACATTTCAAGAAATTAACTTAATTAAAACTTGAAAGTACTTACCATAACCTCCGTTGAGCGTGACGAGATGTAGTGCCAAGCTTTTGTCAACTAGTTCAAAGTGTATTTACTTACTTAATCTAGACTCAACTTAGAAGGAATGAGTAGTACTCAGAGCAAAAGAAATGCTCTGATACCATTCTGTCACGACCGCACTTGCTAAGGATAGCAAATTCGGGAAAAACCGCGACTAGGGAGGGGAAATTAGGAGCGGGATTAGAAAAGGGGCATGTTTAGCTTCTTGATGACTCGACTTGTATAAGGAAATCAATCGAAATATCTAGATATCAACGAAGGCCACAAGGGGACCGTACATAATATTATCCCAAAATGGGGTACTCAATGGTTTTAGTACATTATTAAATAATACATATTGTTTGACAAATGACATAATATCTTAACATAATCAGTGTTCGCAGCGGAATAACAATTTGAGTATATGTATGAAGACATATACTCTACTCTGAGGTAATCATCCTAGATCGACAAAAGCTCCGCTTGCACACTACATCCTCGATCACAGCTCAACCTGCACATTTATAAATACATACAGGGCTAAGTACAAGAGTACTTAGTGGACACTTGCCGAAATTTACATACATGCATAATATTTTATTGTCAAGCCTTTCAACAGTAGTAAGATACGAGGGTTTTCCTTTAAAGACTCGTATTTACCAAACATAATATCATTTCTTTCATCAATAACCCGCGCAGGTATTTTATATCATTAATCACCATATCAGTAACTCGTGCCGAGAGGGAGGCCTCCCTCTACGGACACTATGATCGGCCAACCCGCTAGATGACTCACGATCACAAGGTGTACACTAATTCCGAAGGGATTTGCGGTCCCATCCAGAATCCGAATTCGATTAACATCAGATAGGCAATTAATAATAAAACATAAAGCATTTAGGCATTGACAATATCATTTAAATTCATAAGCATAAAGTCTTAACAATTCTAATATATAATTTTAGTTTATACGTAGGAAGCCCACCTGGTAGTAGAGACTCACGACTAAGCCTTAAACTCTTGTGCTTGACCTTTAATACGATAAAATAAAATAAGATTTTAATTCAAGGAAATTCTCAAATAAATGAGGATGCGTAATGTAATTATGCATGGCTCATATTCCTTTAATTATTAATCCAACTATTGGATTAAAACTCGTCTTATGAAACAAGATTATTAATCTTAATTAATCCTCTTATCTTAGCGTTTACTAGCCCGCTTACTAGTTAAATTAATCATCTTTGTTTAATCTATTTAAGGGAAAAGCTAACTCCAATTAATCAATAATTGAATTAATTAAAATTAATCCATAATTAGAATAATCAAGTCCAATAGGTCACTTAATAAATCTAGCACTAGTTCTCAATTGGGCTTAAAAAAAATTAGGAGAAAGCACTGTTGTAAGTTTAAATAATTAAAAAGGCTCGACATAAGGCCGCCTAATAAATAAATTAAGTAGAAGTGGGCTTGAATAATTTATATGGAAGGCCCAATTAAAATAATTTATTGGCTTAAGTAATTAAATAAATCTTGACCCCACGAATATATAATTGATTGGTTTGGGCTCAAATAAATAAATCAAACGAGGCCCAGCTAATATAATACAATAGTCCAATTAATTAGAATGAGTAAGGCCCAATCCGTTAATAATCCTTAGCCCAATAGAAGATAATAAGGACCCAATTAATCAATGCAGCTGGGCTTTTTAATTTATTAACACTTAGCCCATCTCAAATAAATAAGCAAGGCCCGATTAAAATAAAAACAAGCCCAAAAAAAATCGGCCCAAACCCGGCCCAATTGAGGAAGGCCCACTCCTCTCTTCGACTATTATCTCTCACGCCTCTCTATCTCTCTCTCTCTCTCTCTCTCTCTTTCTACATTCACAACTCTGTCTCACACAGCTCGGTTTTCTCCCCCTTATCTCCGACTCCGACGAAGTCCAACATCGCCGCCGCCGCTTGGGTCGACGGGAGCCGCTGGAGCCCCCACATGTCTCCTCCTCCCTTCAATCACAAAATCGGTGATCTCTCCCTCTTCTCACTCGATCCAGCCATCGCCGAGGAGTCCGCCGCCGCTGCAACTGGATTCCGGCGAGCACCGTCGACTGGGAGCCATCGCCGCCGTCTGGAGCGGCTGCTGCTTCTCCTGGAGTCGCCGCCGACTGCTGCTATTCGCCAGAGTCGCGGCCTTCTGCTGTCACAATTCTGCCGTCGTCGCAGCGAGACCGGCGAGCAGCACCATCATCCTCGCGTCCCTCTGACGCCGGCGTAGTTCTGCAATTCGGTAGGAGCCTAGCCGTCGTCCACTAGAGTTCTTCCTCGTTCTGAATTTGCTGACGGAAACGAAGAGGAGCCCAAATTCTTCTCTCTCGATTTGGGTCTCGATCCGCCGCTGTCTCTACTCCGGTGGGTCGCCGTTCGTTCTCCTCCATCTCTAGTCGTCTCTCTCACTCTTTAACAGATCGTGGAGCACCAAGGCGAGCTTCTCGCCTGAAACTGCTGCCGCCGTGGTTCTGTAAATCCGGCGACTTACAGTCGTTGTTCGTCACCCCAGCCCCCCGACCTCTCTCTCTCTTGGTTCGAGTCGCGGTTCTCTTTGGTTCCGACATCGCCCACCGCGGCTGTAGGCTGTTATCGAAGCCGGATTCTGCCCGTTTGTCCGGCGACTGGCCTCGTTCGCTCGCTGCCGCTGACTCGAAGCCACGTTGAGCAGAGCAGTCAGCTGCTTCCTCCCTTTTCAGAAGCTAAGTCCTACTTTTTTATTTCTTCTATTTGTTCGAATCAAAGGTGTTGTGCGTGCTAAGTAGATGGCTGTGTTTGTTCTATAAGTTCTGGTGTTCCTTTCTCTATTCGCTTGTGAAATTTAAAGATGTTACAGAGTGCCATGTAACTAATTAATCATGCTCATTATCTACTGCATTTCTAATATATGAAGCATGCTCTACTGGGATGTGATATATGTATATGAAGAGAGTGAACTGAGATAGCATGAAATACCTTGAATGGTGCTTGGTTGGATTGCAGTTGAATTAAACTGAAACTTGTGAATACTTTGGCAGAGATGGATGAAGAGCAGTACAAGTGTGGAATGGGAATGAAATGAGGAGGTTATATGCTTGAAATCTGAAACCAAATGAAGGTGTTCGGGTGTGAAATGCACACTTGTGCTAGTAAAAAATTGTGCAAATATGCTGCTGGAGCTGGAGTCAAAAAGAGTATTACATAGGCGTGGAGCTGGAGTCAAAAAAATGTCCAGAATAGATGGCTGAGCATGCTTAAGGAATAGCTGCAGATTTTTGCACACACATACACTATTCCTTTTTTTTTAAGTGTTGGTAGATAGATAGAAAAATAGGGGTTTGTAAAGTGAAGTATAAACAGAAGCAATAATTCTTATCTTGGAATTTCTATATCTGTAATATTGTATTGCATTTTTTTTTTTTAAATAAAATCCAACTACCGGGTTTTGTTAATATCGCGTGTTTATGAAACTACTCGATATCTGCTTCCTTTCTTAGCTAGAATAAATTCTAAATTAAATCCGTAGATTTAATTCTTCATAAACCGGAATAAATTCACGACTTAAGAAATAATAATAAAAATAGAAAAATAATTCTATTGTGATTAATAAATAACATGACTTAGCTAAATCAGTTTTGAATCTGAAATGAATAATTGTTGGCTTACTCAATAATTTTCATCGCGATTTTATTTACGCGAAACTACTGACTTGGTAATAAAATAATAATCCTGCTTAATTGAATATAATCCAGTGTCATAAGTTGAATTTAAATCATAAATAATTACTAGGCTTGATTTACTGAAATATGAAATAATAATTATCATATTACTGGATTTAAATATAATAAAAGAGCGGGTTGTTACAGCATATCTCCAAATTTACTCAATTGATTGGAGCATCGTGCTGATAACGTGTTATAAACTAGAGTGAAACGAGAGAATAGAGAAGAGAATATGTATTGAGCGTATTCAATATGAGGGCCAAAGGCCTCTATTTATACAAGTAGGAAGCTAGGGTTTTAGGGAGATTTCTTGGTCAGCACACATAAAATATATCTAGAAGATATATTTACAACAAAATCAAAGATTTTTTTTTTATTGAAAAATGTAAGTGAAAATGGCATTCCACTTCTAATATTGACTTTATGTCGCAATTTTTTTTTTGTGGAGAAAAAAAAAGGCCAAATAATGTAGGCCACCAATTAGTGTTGACTCCTTTCATCCAAATTTAATGGAATATTTCTTTATTTGGACGACTCATTTTAATAAATTATTTTCTAAAATGGTAAGTTAATACATAATAAATAATCTTACACAATTCATTATTTACACCATATGTAATTGTAGCTCACACATAATTATCTCTCTTTCCATTTAAAAAATAAGTACATTTATTTCTCTTTCTTATTTTGTTGACAAATATATCATTAAAAAAAGTTAATTTTCTTCTCAGCTTTTATTACAAAGTGCTTCATTTGTCCATCAATTCTTGAATCATTCCATTTTTAGTAAATTTTCAACTCATAAGAAAGTGGGTTTCTCATGCCACTCACAATATACTCCATCAATTTTTTAAAATTCGTGTCATTATGAAATGGGTCAAAAAATAATAGACCAAGGTAGTTTTTGTTTTTTTTATGAAAATACATAAATTAAATAAATAAATAAATCAAAAATTACAAACTGACTCCTTAGGCACATCCAAGAGGGAAAACAACCACACACACCTAAAGGTAGGTGAGGACAGGGGAGGATCGAGGTTTTCTTAAAAAACCCGAAAAAAGCTAAGACGGCAGATAACACTAACAAACTCAAAAACACTTGGACATTCCCAAGAGAGTATTTGTTTCTTAATACATGTGCTCAGCTCTTATGATCTTTTTTTTTTTTTTGATTTGGGGGAGTTGGGGAGCGGGAGCAGTGGGGTTTAAACCCGCGACCTCACTGTTCACAGACAGGAGGTCGCACCGCTTGATGTCCTCTTGGGGACAACTCTTGTGATCTATTAAATTAAGATTGGTGGAATATTTAATTATTTTTTCAAATTATTTCTTTCTCAAATTGATTATAAAATTGGAGAAACTTTTGCTATATAATATAATTGTAATCAATATTATATCATTTAAATGAAGATGGGTTTATTTTAGGGTTAATTACGCCAAAAATCATGAACTTTGGGCCCATTTCCAAATTTTCCATGAACTTTGATTTTTATCAAATTTTCCCTGAACTTAAAGGCGGGAACAATTTTTCCATGAATTTCAGCTCCGGTAATACTCCGGTCTGACCTAGCTCCTACGTGGCAGAAACTGATCTTACGTGGTAGCTGCTGAAAGGACGTCGTTTCATTTCTTATCATCTATTGTCAATGTTAGGGTTAAATCTTAGGCCATTTTCACCGTCCCATTTTCACACCCACCATTTTCACACTCACTATTTTCACTATATTGACTGAATCTGTGGAGAGAAGTTGACCTGCGGAGAAGACGACATATTGCGCGTGAAGAAGCCACGAGATATTGGCGACGAGATTTTGCAAAAATGGGGGACAGGTATATCGCTTTACCACTGTTTTCGAGTTTTCGCCCATGGGTTTTTGGCGCCCTAAGCTTCACTAAAAATTTTCCCGTTCTAGGGTTCAGACATTAGTAGTTCTTTTGCGCCTAAAAATTTCATTTTCTTTGAACATTGCATTGAATTTTGGTACTTCATTCGTTTGCAGCGACGAATTTGGGTTGTACATACACCATGGAGGTAAGTTCGTCAATTTTGGTGCTTTGAATCAGATGATTCACTAAGGGATAAAGAGTTAGGATCAGGAGATGAAGAGTATGAAGAGGCAAGAACTAACATAAGGGAGAGCTTAGGTGTTATAGGTGACATGGAAGTGGGGAAGGAGA
This sequence comes from Salvia miltiorrhiza, assembly GCF_028751815.1. Lineage (NCBI taxonomy): Eukaryota > Viridiplantae > Streptophyta > Magnoliopsida > Lamiales > Lamiaceae > Salvia > Salvia miltiorrhiza. The sequence goes on along the minus strand of NW_026651451.1, from coordinate 3,262 downwards.
CTGTAGAAGATAGATTATCTGAATATGGTGAGAGGTTGTGGCCAAAGGCTGAGGGATATCCAGTTCAACCCCCACAGGTGAGGATCATGCCCGGCAGACCAAAGAAGAAGAGAAGAAGAGACACAGATGAGAAGGACCCTAAACAGCCTTCAAGGCTGAGAAAGACTGGTTGTAAGATGACATGCCAACGATGTTTACAACAGGGTCATAATTCCAGAGGATGTATGAATGATGAAGTACAGAAACCTGATGGTGAGAAGAGGAAGCCTGGACGCCCTCGAAAGTACCCAATCCCTGAACCAACAGAAGCAACAATCCCAACAAACCCTACTGATACCACAGAGGCTACATCAAGAGGAAGGGGCAGAGGCAGGCCCAAGGGAAGTGGCAGTGGCAGGGGTAAGGGTAGGGCTATGGATATTGCAATGGAGAGGCAAGAGGTATATCCCAAAACTATTTGTGCTGATAATATTTGATCATTTTAGTTTCTTATTCCATTTGCATTTGAGCTATGTTAAATGATATTCATTGTAGGCAAGCAAAGGAATAAGACTTTACTGTGGAGAGCAAACAGGCAATTCATATATTGCATCTGGGAGTGGAGTGCAGCAAATCCTAAGGGGAGAAGAGATCTGCCTGACGGGCCCCACACAAGAATCTCAATCCAATCCTTGAAGAAAATCTGTTGTTGTTTTGATGTTGCTCTGTTAGCATACTGGTGTTCTTTTGATGTAGTTTTTGCAAGCATTTTGCTGAGATGTAAAGTGATTAACACTTAAACAAGTTATGTATATGTTATTGATCTACTTTGCATATTGATTTATGCGGAACCAAGTCAGAGCAGAGAAATCAACATAAGTGCCAGAGGAATCATAAGCGCCAGAGAAATCAACATATGGCTGCAGAGGAATCACTCGCCAGAGGAATCAATAGTCAGAGAAGTGAAAAATCAGAGCAGCGAAGTCATCACCAGAGCAGCGAAAGTCAGACAATTTCATTGTAAAAATCAATCCTTTTGCCTCATTATAATCCATAGAAATTCATTGTCATCATGATTGTAAATGAGATTACAATGACACTACAAAATAGATCTCATTATAACACCCTAACAAACAAACACCAAGAACACCTAACAAACAAAGGCTTGAATCACCAACCAAACAACACCCAGAACACCTACGAAACAAAAGCTTGAATCACCAAACAAACAACACCCGGAACACCTATGAAACAAAAACTTGAATCACCAAACAAACAACACCCAGAACACAAGCACATGCAACCATCTTTTTCATCGAACACTTGCTGCTCTCGACGTTCTCCATTCTGAGGAGTCTCACTTCATTCTCCAACAATCTAATTCGCTTCATATCTTCCTCCACATATTTCCCTAGGCGATAGCATTCTCCAATCCAGAAGTTCAATTTTTCATCTTCGTCATCTTCAATTTTAGGCTTTACTTCAGGATCTACCCACTCAAAGAAGCCACATTGTTTCTGCAAAAACAAAGATTGCTGCTTTAGGGAAAAAGACAGCACAGAGAAAAAACTCAAACGAAAATAACGTCAAAATTACCTCTTTGTTGGAGCATCTCAAGAATCTTCGCCCAGGATTGAGCTGTTTTCGCGACGTTTTCATCTCTACTTGAAGTTTGCACGCGCATTCAGGGAAGAAATCGGGTGTAGTCATGGACGAGGCGCCATAAGAGGAGGCAGATGTCGTGAACTTCATTTCTCCCTTCTGAAACCCTAACCGACGAAATGGCGATGCAATTTCTTAAATTCCAGATTTGGGGAACAAAATTTTAATCAAACGATGTAGTATTACGGGTATAGGACGACGTTGTTTCTTCATATCGTCGCCGGTGCCAAGTCAGCTTTCAGGCGACTTAAATGGTGCCAAGTCAGCAGGCAAATTGGGGATTTTCGAAATTCATGGAAAATTGTTCCCGCCTTTAAGTTCAGGGAACATTTGATAAAAATCAAAGTTCATGAAAAATTTGGAAATGGGCCCAAAGTTCATGGTTTTTGGCGTAATTAACCCTTTATTTTATAATAGGAGATGTGTTCGAAACATGGACGTGAACTAGACACATTTTATATCCAATGACCAATATATATGTGTGTAAAATAACAATCAAAATATTTAATATTTTAAGTTGTTCTCCCATGAGATCAAATGTATGAAAGAGATGGATTGGGGCGGGCTGACCGAGGGTCTTGAAAAATACTATATAACAATTCTTTTTCTAAAAGATTAATTACGCCAAAACTCATGAACTATACCCCAATATTCAAACTTTTTTTTTAATCAGGAATTCCCTGAATTTAAGGGGTTGAACAATTTTTTCATGCTTTCTAAAAATCCTCAATTTCATAGTTGACATAGCATTTTTAAGTGACTTGAAATATGGCATGGCATCGCCGAACGGGAACCAAAACGACGTCGTTTAGTTGGGGGATAAAACAACGTCGTTTTGAGCCCAAACCTCTCTTTCTCAGTTGAGGGACGAGCTCGCCTGAAGTCAAACAGCAGCAGTCGAGCCCAAACCCCACTACTCCATCTGGTGGCAGCGGATCTGGTGATGGTGGTGGGGGAGGGCGGTGGGCGGTGGAGTGAGTCGAGAAAATTCATCCCTCCGGCAATTTCTTCTACACCATCCTAACTGTCATTGCCGTTCTACATCATCGATTCCTTTTCTCTGCTTCCGCTTCAGTCCCGAGTCGTCGCCGGACGAAGATAGTGCAATAAGGGTCGCCGAAGGGGTCATCTGCAAGATTGCGGAGCGCGATTTAAATTGGACAACATAGGGTAAATTTGATTACATAGAGCTGCTTTGGACCAAAGTAGAGCTTTGTGGACGCCGTTGTCGTGGGGAAGAATGTCGGTTTTGTCGATGCTTCCACCGGACATGGAGGAAGGGGAAGAGAAAGAGAATGATTTTTTGATTTTTTTGTTTATCTTTTTTCCAAGTGTTAATTTTTTAGTTCAAGTAGGCGCCATGTCAGCTTGGTATTACCATGTAGGCTACAAGTCAGCTCGGAGCTTCACCAGATAAAAAAGTATGAAAAAATTATTCAACCCCTTAAATTCTCAAAATTCCTGATATAAAAAAAAAGTTTATGGAAAGTTTGGAATTAAATTGGGATATAGTTCATGGGTTTTGGCGTAATTAACCATTTCCTTAAACAAAATGAGGTTTTGGTGTAATGATTAAGTATCACTCTCTCCTTACATTCACCTGGGTTTAAACTTACGAACT